>NW_019386270.1:0-3867 GCF_000671375.1 Centruroides sculpturatus | reverse complement strand
GAGTGTATTCAAAAATTAAAAAACTTTTCAAAGCTTCATGGCAATCGTACTATGCCACAAACCTTCGCTGGAGTATATTAAACAACTTCCCAAAGTTTCACGCCAACCGGATAAACGGTGTGGTAATGCATGAATGACACACACACACACAGACAGACAACCATACATTCATTTTTATATATATAGATTTTAATCGCCGTTGAATAAGGAATGTTTCTTTCACACGAAATGTATAAAATTACAGTACTGTATTAGACTTACGGTAGCTAATTTACATACTGTACAGACGATAGTTCGCCTAAACTCTCCGTAGCGTAGCGCTAGACGGCGGAGAGCATATATACATAATTATAATAAAGTTACAATAAATTAAGTTAGTATATAATTATACATATAGTACCTAATCTATATATAATTATATGTTCAGACGAAACTAAACTCAATTTACCCGTCTAAATGTCCGTAGCATGGCGCTACAGATGGCGGGAAAGTAGTTTGGCTGACGTTTTACGTAATTATAGGAGTTATTTTACCGTTGTGTACGGATACAGCCACAATTTTTTCGCCGTCTTATAGAAATCGTAATTATACGAACCAGTCTTATAGAGGAATCTACTGTATATAAAAAAAAACTTCGATAATAAGAGTCAAAACAATTTCGTCAGAGTAATTTAATTTCTTATCTCCTGGCTCTTGCATATATAAGATGTTTCTTACTGTTTATTATTTAGGTTCATATACAATTACTTTTTTAAGATTTTCTATAAGCCTACACATTTAAATTTCGTTAATCTATGTGTGATAAGTGGATATCGCACTCATCAGGATAAAAAAAATAAGACATCAAATTGAGCAACAGGATATCAAAAACAAACAATCTATTTTCAACAATCTATTTTTAACAATTAAATGCAACAATCTATTTTTAACAATTAAATGCAACAATCTATTCTCATCAATACAGAACTAACAATCTATTTTTAACAATTAAATGCAACAATCTATTTTTAACAATTAAATGCAACAATCTATTCTTATCAATATAGAACTTACAATATATTTCTAACAATAAAAACGAACAGTCTGTTTCTAACAATCGAAATTTAACAATCTATTTTTAATATTCAATAAGTAACAATCTGATCAAAACAATTAAGAAGAAACAATCAACATTCAACAATCGACATATTGTTGAGAACATATCAACAATATGTTCTTAACAATAAAAAACAAACGATTTATATTTAACAAACAAAAACAAATAATTTATTCACAACAATCAACAATTGACAATTTATACTGAACAATGAAAAATGATCAAACTTCCAAAATGCTTTAATATCTAAATTATCCGGCTTTACTCAAGGGAAGCTTCTAGAAAATGGGTGCAGCTGTGACCTCCCCATCATCATAAATCCTCTTCTCTGAAAAAACAAACACTGATTGTTGGTCGTGGATTCGCGTTCGACCGACAGTCACTGTTCGTGCGACCAGTTTTTATCCACGTACCAAGCACCTGCTATTTTGGTGCTCATAGGTAACTGCTTATATTAAAAAAATAAATAAATAAATTATAATTTACAACATTTATTCATGCAGTTAATTCTTTCAAACTATATGTCAACTAAACGGGAATAAAACTTGAAAATTAATTTAAATTGCAGAAATACAGTAGGGTGTCGTTCATCCGAATAAATTGGGGACTGGGGTGATGCACATAACTTATTTTTCGGATAACCGATTATGCACGGTAAAATATATTAACCTATCCCGTGTTGTAATTTTTCTCCGTTGCGTGTCGCTTTGCATTGAATTTTTACGTCGTTGTTAAGCCTAACGAACACTATTCTGTCCTTAATAATTATTTTTTTATTTTGTACAAACAAAATAAATATATTGAAAAATATAAAACCAAAAAAATTATACTTCATGAGTTAATTTAGTGTCAAAAACGTAAAATATTTAAGTAGCCCAAGACATAGCCAAAGATTGCAGCGCCACAGCACTCGCAAAAATTTAAATTTGACGACTGAAATTCTTTCGGATAACCGATGTTTCAGATAACCGACCTTCGAATAAACGACTCTCTACTGTAATAATAAAAAGAAATTATGAGCAATAAATGTGTAATTGTTCAAAAAGATTTAACTGTTTAATTTCTAGCAAACATTGAGCGATAAATTTTAATATGAATAATATAAAGCTGTATTCTTTTTGTAGAAATCGCTAATTTGATGATTGAAAATGTTAAATGCTGAAAAATTATAGATATCATAAAAACTTTGTTATCCTATTTTATGTATTTCTACATCTTCATCCTCTTTTAGCCATTTTAGATTGAATCTATCCATTTAACTATGCTTTAATGTTCATACTCATTTACGGTTACTTCTCTTTAACCTGTTGTATTATGTACTCATATCTTCATTTAAACCAGTATTTAATGAAGATCAGCAACGTATTTTAATTATCTCGATATTCGTCTGTCACTTAAGTTGAAAATAATTTTCTTTGTAAGTGATATTTTTCTTATCTTTATTATAAACTGACAGGAAATGACAATCTAAAAGCAAAACTTTATTATTCTCGAAATGACATATTACAAAGTTTGCATATCGTTGGGTTTTTACTAGAATCACGTGCGACTTCGTTTGAATATAAATGTATATGTGGTATCAAGATGCATGTAACGACACGAAATAGGATAATTTAAATATATCCGAAATTGTTCAACTATTTGGTGTCGATCCTTATCACGTGTGTCTGTGATTCTGTCCCAATAATAAGGTTAAAGTAAGACAGTAATTTAATTTAATTTAAATAGCTGCTTGGTAGCTACAACCTAGCAAGTGTTCTTCTTTACGTTAAGGTTACGAAATTAAATTAATTGTATATTTTAAAAGATAACTTTTATTTCAGCCATAAGCGTTTTATATATAGATTATCTGATACACTATACTATTATAATTATGAAGAGTATATTAAAAAATGCAATAGTATCCATTAGAAAATTGTAGAAATGTAAAGATCTTTTTTAGAAAGAATGAGATATTAATACTTCCACTGTATTAGAATTTCGGCTGTACATTATTTAAAATTAAATATTAATTTTTTGTCTCTATTTCCTTAATGCCTTATTTTTTCGTTTTATTCATTCTATTTGAACCTTGTTTATAACTAAAACTTATTATACTAGTGTTGTTTCTGAGTAGCAAAGACTGGATAAGATTTAGATATTAATGGATTTGCTCCGAATGTATTGCAATTGATTTCTAAAACATTTTATCAGAAATTAAGCAGTAAGCAGTTTCTTATTTACAATTCGACTGACATTGAAAAAAATAAATTGGATTTATGCTTTCTAATACCGTAATTCATAAATGATGCTGGTGAAATGTCCATAAATTCGAAAAGTTTCTAAATATATTAATCTTTCATTAATTTAAAATAAATGTACAATAGTACACTTATGTACTACAGGAGTAAATTTTATTGTTTCATATACGTGAGACATATATTTCTAGATTTAAAAATTTACACACAAAAAATAACATGAACTTGTTAAAAACTATATATCAATTTTTCTTTTTTACGACTGCTTAACATTTTTTTTTCGTTGCAATTATTCTTTCTCCCATAAGACAAATAAAGGCTATCATGAAACCTACTATCAAAAGAATGCAACTTCCGATAAACTGGGTGATTGTTAGCGGTTTAATTTCAATGTCTTCCTCGTTTCGGGTGTACGATGCCTTTTCGTTCTCTATCTTGTCTATTATTCCAGATTCGAACGTACGAATTATACTAAAAAAATGAAAACAAATATAACTATAATTAATACAAATTATATTCAAATTAAAAATACAT
>NW_019386269.1:0-65076 GCF_000671375.1 Centruroides sculpturatus | reverse complement strand
CGTTTATTCAAATTCTTAAATCTTCGAAAGTTCTTAACCGATTGCTTGAAGTTTTAACACAACGTTGCATTCGATTACGCGCGTGTTTTTATATTATATAGATGTCGAAATCCCCCCGCGGGGAGAGGGACAAAATTAAGGCTTACCGTGAAAAACTGGTCTTCTAATATTCTATTTTAGTTGCGGTTTTTTGCGTTTTTGATCGCGTTTTAATAGGGTACGTCGAGAGAATGCACACTAAGGAAAGATTTTTCGAAATTCCCTCACGCGGGAAGTGTTATACATTTATAATAGATACATTTTGAGCCACAGCAACGCGTGGCCGGGTACAACTAGTATTGAATAATATAAAACTTTTGACTTTGCTGTTATACATGTCTTTCTTTTTGTTTGGGAAAGCGATATAATCGCTTTTGTAATGTTAAACACGTTATTCTACAGCCTGCAGACATTAAATAAACATATTCTTATTACGATGCTATTAATTTAAAAGAAAAAAAAACTACGCTAATAATGGTGGTGGGTAATGGGCCTGGTAATGAACGAGTGTCTGCACAACCATTATATTGTGGCGCTGATATCATCCAGCGATCAAATCAACAATAGTTTTACCATTTACCATATACATGCTTTGACTAGAACCCTGCCGACCGTTTGCTTCTTTTCGCCCTCCCCTAGATTTATCACCGCCCAAATGTCGACTGTAGTGTCCACTTTGGAAACCACTGATCTAGACATTTGAGTACGCGATGAGGAGGAGAGAGTCGAGACATTGTCTACGTGGTCTTTTTTAGTTGTATTAATGGCTTACTAACTGGAAATTATTTGTAGAATTTGCTTATGGTTTCAATGTCGGAGTTCGTAAACTCTCGTATATGTACAGTACTTATGAACTATTCATAAATGACGTCCGCACTAGAAGGGAGGGGGAGTTACCACAAGTCGGATGAGGACGGGGGAAGGGGTTGAGATTCAGTTGTCGTTCGTTTATTTCATTAAATTGTATACAGTATATGCATTTTGTTATATTTATTTCCAAATTTATTGTTGGTTTCGTTTCTAATTATGGTATCTATCATTCATAAAGTGATAAAGGTTTTAAGGGGTATTGCATTTTGTTGGACATCCGAAGAGTGGAGGGGGAGTAAAAATTTCAACAAAAATGCGGACGTAATTTATGAACAATCCCTTAATGGGAAAGGTTTGCCGAAAGTACATCGTTGTATACGACAGGGACGGAGAAGGTCAGAAATGGCTTAAAAACTGTACACGTGATTGGTGGATGGACCGTAATGGAACGGGAACGTCCACTTTTACTTTTCCGGCTCTGTTGTGCCGTATTTCCCAAAACTAAGACTCGGGTTTTATACAAGACTCGAATATAATTCATTCCAAGAGGTCGTTCGAACTCCGAATCAATTTTTCCCATTAAAAATAATGAAAAGTCAATTAATCCATTCTCAAACTCTAAAGAATATCCATTTTGATAAACGTAAAACAGCAAATATACATGATTTAAGGTAAAAATAACCCAAGTAAATGTCTTTATAATAAATTAAAACATGAAAACCGTAAATACTGTATAATACAAAGAAAAATGCATTTATTGTTCTCACACTATGGATTTCGGCATCTTAACATAGATATGAGATTTCATTATGACAGTTGTGAAATTTTATGCTTTGCTTACAAGCTTACTTTAAAATCTTCACTTCACATTTTGTTTGAATAAAATCAAGTTGTAATGTCTTTGGATAAAAAGCATATCAGGTATATTATGTTTTATGACTTTTGAATAGGATATAATGCCGTATAAACAGTAAAAAAATTGTAATGTGTATGGGGAAGATGCTTCTAAACTTTGAACATGTCAAATATGGTTTAAAAAGTTTCGTTCGGGAAATTTTAAACTAAAGAATACAAAACGTTAAGGACACCCAAACGTCGTCGACAAAGAAAAATTGCGGTAAGAAATTGTTAAAAATCGACGAATAATACACAATGCAGTATATATAACCAAACACATCAAAAATAATTCGAAAAAAGCACTGAAAACATACACGCGTAACGCGAGAGCGAGAGAGACTTGGGCACAACAGATTGCTTCCAGCGCATTTTATCAATGCGCGCACAGTTCGAACTCCGAGGTACATTTTTGTCGAATCTTTGCTTACGACACAAGGGAGAGGCTATCGCATCTGAACTTTTCGCTTCGAAAAGAGGGCACTTTAGTGTTGCTAAATTTTATCGCTAGGTAGTGTCTTAACACCCACATTCAGAGAGAAGGACACGTGCCAGCTAAGGCAGTATTCCCTGGCTAAAGTGCTCTGAAATCCATTGGAATTTATGGTAATGTTTATATATTTTGTTTATAAACATTTCCCTTTTGCCAAAGCAAATTGATAAACAGTAGCATACCTTGGTATTTTTTATACTGCATTATTTTTTTATCATAAAAGAAATTTTGATTCTTTTCGGGGCATGGTTTATTGCTGCGTCTCATTGTGTAGAAGCAGTGGACATACGAAAGGTGTTGCTTTCCATGAGTTCCCCTCTGAAGCACAGTTGAAAATACAGTGGCTCTTAAGTATAAAAATGAAGGGTGAGAAAAAGAGAAGTTCTTGGATTCCTTCTGAAAGATGTAGAGTTTGCAGTTGGCATTTTCTCCCCACAAATTATAGTGCTAGCACAACACGAAAAAGGCTTTTGCCTGGCTCTGCGCTATCAGTTTTTGATGAGTATCCAGAAATATTGAAAAGAAAGGAGTCTTGAACCCAGAAAATTGCCTGAAAAGAGATGTAAACACCGACTACAACTAGGTATTTAAAACGGGCTTAATTAAAGCTTCCATTAATGCTGATGTTGAAGCGAGAGAACCACCGTTGTCAACTGCATCAACTCTAATTTTATTGCCTGCTTATAGTTCTTCTTGCTAAGAAAACAACTTCTCATTGCTTGACCAAGTAATAGAAATTCTGCACAGGTTTTATAACCCACAAAGTTAGTACCATTTATTTTTTATTTTACCTTGTTTTAACTGTAAACATTTGGAAGCTACTGTTTATTTTTTTTTTATCTTTTAATTACATGAAATCTGCTCGTGTAAATGGCACATCTTTAGAACTAAGTTTGAAAGCACACTCCAGTTTCCTACAGAAGTCTTCAATTTTATAGAATTTTGTTTTTATTTATTTATTTATTTTTTTGGCTGTTCAACCCACAATGAAAAAAGCAGCAGTGGCCATGATTGCAGGATTCATCGTGTAAGTGGCAGAGGAATCGACAAGCTACTTTGACTGTCTGCAAAAACTTTCAAGACCGTAAAGCTGTTCTCCAGTTTTAAGACTAATTTTTCATCGAGACCGTGGTGGTTTAAAATACCCTAGCTTTGAACTAGTGATAAGTTTGGACATTATTTCCGATTTAGTTTTTGCAGCACTAAAACAATGTATGTTTAAAACAGAAAGGTATCAAAAAAGAAATTGTGAGGATATTAATTGCGCATGTTTAAAATTTACTTTGCTGTAAGAATTGTGACTCATTAACCGTTGAAAGAGTTCTTTTAGAGATACTTCTACTTGATCATTTTGGGAAAGCTCTGGGTGAGAAACTCTAGCCAGTAAAGAAATTACAAAATAAGCCACTGAACAGAACGGTTTTGCGAGTGTAGAACCTAAGAAAAACTGGTGATATCCAGATATTTTTCTAAGACTGAATTATAGTGTATGTATTTCTGTTGTTCTAGCTTTTGTTACATGTTCGAAAGAATTTATTAAACAGTACACATTTGTTGTATTGAATAATATGCTATGATAGACAAGACATTTCGCTTTATAGAGATTAAGTATAAAAAACGGGAGCACCAGATGACAAAAATACAATATTGTTTCATAAAATAACATTTTTCAAAAGAGTAATATTTTCTTTCACTTGTGTTCTTCATAAACGAGTGGATTGTAAATGTATTTAGTACGTAATCCCGTTGCACATTTTCTCTCGTATAAATCAGAATAAACATATATGAGCGTTACTCGTAAGATATATATACGAGCCACTAGGGAGCTCTTTCTATCCGTTGCTTACGAGATAAGGCTCCCTTATCTCGCAAGCAACGTTCGAATTTTGAGTTCGAAGTTAGAGTCGTTTGAAATACGAGGTACCACTGTATTTTTGCTCCAGAAAACGCATTCAGCCGATTGCAGAGACAACGTTTAAACGCCGACGAAGATTTAGAGATCGTGTAGACCGCGGTTCAGAAAAATTTTATTGCAGAGACGGCGTTTCTCGCTTTCCACAGTTTAGACAGCGATTAGAAACAAGTTATTTTACCGACTTTTTAGATTTCCTCGATAACAGGTTTACACACCGGTTTACTTGAGTAGAAGTCGCCATATTCATTTGCTGGTGGCAAAGTTTGTGTTATAATGGATATTGTTCATTTAATAAATATCGTTAACGGGACAAATCAAGAAAATGATTTATCTCGACAATTACGAAGAGAGAGGGGGGGGTAATAAGAGATTGGAATAATCCTTTAAAAATATATTCCGAAGACGAATTTCGAATTCGGTATAGATTTTCTAAATCTGGATTTGTTCGTATTTTATATCGCATTGCCGACGAAATTAAGCATTTAGATGGAAGAGGATTGACATTAACTACTGAACCACAGTCATTGACGTCATTAAGATTTAATGCCACCGGAAGCTTCCAGAGGGTAGCCGGTGATCATCGGAGTTCATGTCTCTACTGTATGCAAGTATCTATCAAACTACCATTAAATAAATTAAAAAGGTTTTTTGTAGAGTGCTAAGGACGTTTATAATAAGAATAAATTCTTGCTGCGAGCAGACAGACAAGGAAACGACGAAGAAAATTCGTTCTGTATTATCTCCCATTCGGTTTTTTCATCCCTAGAATACGATTGTTATAACCTTTCTCCTCAACTGCAAGATAATTTTTTTTTTAAATTTCCGCCAAGACACTTGTTTCTTCTTCGGAAAAATTCCAGCATGATTTGAAAACGTTGTTCGTCGCCATTTTTCTGACGTCATAAACGAATGACGAAATTGGTTAAACGACTCCTGAGAGAGGGTAACAGCAAAAAAGGTAATAGCCAACGTTTTGCCGAGCTTCGTTTGGACGGCGTTCGGAAATAGACTTTGCAACGTATTTTAAATCGCGGTTCGGCTGTTAAACTCTCTGAAATCGTCTGATTAGGTTTTATTTTCAAGGAATGTCTCCTCCAAAGGTTCTCGCTTGGTGTTTACAAATACTTAATTATAATTTATATAATCATCTATTTTAGGTATTAATGTCACTAATATTGTTTATTTATATGTAATTATATATTAATATTATTATTTTATAATTCAATACGTTCGTCGTGTTTTGCAACCAGGGTTGTATTGGTAAAAAAAAAAAACAGTCCTGGTCGATGTAGATGCTAATATTGTCTGTCGTCACGATTTGCCATCTCCCACGCCAGCAAAAATGAAATATCTGATACCAAGGTACTGTCAACGAAAAACTCATGTTTCAATTTTTTATTATCTGTGGGAATTTACAAATTGCAATACTACAAAAATACTGAAATTAAAGTCCAAACTTGATTACTTAATTAAATACGTCCCAATGAGCTTTTTTTCGTCATGGGTAGCCGAATCACCGTACTGTCTATAGCAGAACGGTGGCTAGACAGCTAGGATTTAAGTAATTTATCAGGTTTTAACAGATGTAAAGGAGGACCGTTTGCATTCATGAAAATTAAACTTGACACGTAAGTGAGCACAAGAGATGACCTTTAATCTTCGATTACATTGTTCATTTAGCTGAATCCTCTCACATTTTGCCGTAGAACAAGGCAAAGTAGCCACAGCGCGTAAAACGGGTTTCAAATTTTCTGGTATGAATTTTGCAGCACAGTCGTCAGTTAAATCTCACAGTTCTTGCAAAGCTTTAAGTTCATGTAGATGGAAGCGCCGACAAATCCTTATCTCAATTTCTCCATAGCGGGTGTTTGATTGCGCGTTGTTTAAAATGTTTGCAGTTTCTATTATTGAGATAGCCTTAAGTTGGGCGTTGCTGTCCGATTCAGTGCAGAGTCTTGCTTTCACTCTGTCCACCGCACTTTGGATGAATTGGTTTGCATTAATACTAACAATTTTTAAATTTGGAACAAGAGTTACGGCTTGAAAATTGCTTTCCACTTTGCAGTCTAAAGCAGTCTGCGTTTTTTCGCCGGGCTTCTCTTTGAAACGTTCGATAACTCTTATTTTTCTTTGGATAAGATGCTCTGCCTTAGGAAGAGTCATTTTTCTAGATAAAACTTGTTCTGATAGAGCGGACAATTCCTCCAATATGTCGTACATTAATCTCAAATATATAAGGAATTCAGGACTTTCGAGTATTTTCTTCAGTCCACCGAATGTAGCTTTTTTCTTTGTCAGTATTGTCACAATTTGTTTTCGATGAATCTTTTAAATGTTTATGGATTGCTTGATAAGATGTCCACACGACCTTTACAGTGCGAAAACTGCTCGCAACCCATCTCACTTCAAGAACCCGTCCTATTTTATGAAACTGGTAACCGAGGTCTTTGCAAGCAGACTCCAAAGCACGAGAATTTTTGGGAGACTGACTGTATAAATTGTGTAATTTGCCCATAAAGCATTTGAAATGATTAATGCCTCCATTGAATCTCCTACCGACAATTCCAGTCTACAGGACAAGAATCTCGTCCTAATTGCCTCTTTCCTAATTTTCCAGATTTTAACCAAGTATCCATAGCAGTTTCTTGTTGTGTACCATATGTGTTGGTTAAATCCTACCAGATGGCGTAGCTAGAGTTCAATTTGCCGCCCTCTAACGTACCGGAGTATACTAATATGTTAATTAATTTAAAATAGAAAATTAAAATGACGTATCGAGAATAATGTAGATACTTTTTTAAATTAATCACTTATTTATTTAATAAAAAATGCAGAGTAGAAAAACGAAACTTAGTGAAGCAGAATGTAACTGTATTGTTTTCTGTGCAGGTGATGCGACAACGTGAAGAAGCTGAAACTTCTGAAGTGTATACAACTATAAAACCATGGAAATGATGTGATAAGCCCTTTCCGTTATTATAGCCGGAAACGTTAAGCTGGTAGTTTTATAGAGCTATAAATAGATTTAGGGGGCTAGGGTTGTGTGGTAAAGGCCTTATTTCATTTATAGCTGTGAGAAATGGAAAGATATTTCCCACATAACCAAATGGCTAGAAAGTTTAAGGCTACATTTTGCACACAGAGGTGCTAATTTACTAATTTTCTGACTCCCTAAATCTGAGACATCCCAGTAGGGGAAACAGAAAACTCATAAATGCAATTTGACCTGGCTTCCGTGCCGATTGCATCTTTTAGCAGTCGAAAGAAAGCGCATTCCCTTGCTTTCCCCTTTGTGGCAAACAATATTAATTAAGATTGGAAGCAGAGGGTGTACGACACAAGCCAGAAGATATACTCAATTTTACGATAAAACCCAGAAAGTGAACGACGTATACGGCCGTACACCAATGCAGAGCTCTGGTTGCAACGGACGTATTAAATGCAACCGTCTGGCTGACGCTCATTACTAGAGCTTATTTTGGGGGTAGCGCTTATATTACGAACATTTGAAAAATATTGCTAGGTTTATTTTACGGTTAGGTCTTATTCTCGGGGAAATACGCAATAACAGGGAAAGTTTAGTCATCGGTCAAAAAATGACATTTTTGGATTCGAGAACTATGAAACGTCGAAAAATGCGAGATGTGTGTGTAGGAGCACTATTTTGTTCACCCTGTTTGAAGCTTAATAACTCCTGTGACTTTTGTCGAAAATTTCTGACAGTTTGCAAAAGGGTTCGTGTATTTGGGTGATTGAGTCTATTAAATTTTGGTGATTAAAGGCCGACGGGGTGAAGAGATAAAGGGAGTCGTGTGTTATATCTCGGATAGGGTAGGATTTAATGCCAATTTTACTCGTTATTAGCATTTACAATTTTTATAAAACCCGTTTCTACCCTGCAAATTGAGAGTTTTTTTTGCCATTTTATCACAATTAAAAATATAAAAGTGTTTAAAATAAAATATCATAACAAATGGGCACACAGTTTTAAATGTTGCCGGGAAAGTTGAGCGACCCGTTGCTGGATTTTTAAGCATTGCAAGAGCCAAGGCTTTTTTCGTTTACTTCGGAATCGATTGTAAATTTCAGTAGGGAACGTGTTAAAATTAGATAGTTTTAATTTTAACACGTTAACCTACGAAATTAGAATTACAGCATTTTGTTTTTTATAACACGCCTTCTATTTGGTTTCTATTATTTGTCAATCCGAATTTAGAAGACAAAGGAAGAAAACGTTTTGCCGACTCAGCTAGTCGTAATTTAGGAGTTTGTATTGTCGATATTATTGATGATGATCGTACAATAATATCTACAATACAAACCCGAATATTCTTTAGGACTAGCAACGCGAAGGTCAATAATGAGTAACACTAAAAAATAATAATGATTTAAGGATAAATTTTAACCCCAGTACTTTAGGCTGATAGCGTAACTCTAGATTTGTATCGAAAAATTTTATAGGTTGGAAAATTTAACAGAATTAAACAACAGATTAGCAATTATCGGTGTTATTAGTTAATCTAAAATTAACAGATCGATCCATTAGTGTCATAAAATGCTAAATGATTATCTAATTTCTTTGTTGAACAAATGTTCTAGATGAATTTATTACAGTTATAAAAGGAAAAGCCCAATCTAAAAACTAGTTCTGCAAAATTGCTAAAGTGTAGCGTGCACAATAAGAACTATCAGAAATAATACAACTCCGCGTGACATACAGACGTTACTGTTATCTCTAATTTCTTCGGTAACTCCGTCGAAATAAGATTAGTAACTTGGATTTATCTGGGACGAATCATTCAATTATTGTCTGAATACAGTATACCGTACGTAAGGATTTCTTACTGAGAAAATAGGAATTCGGGTAGAATTACAGAGAGAAAATGACAAATGAAGTTACAACGTAAACAAGATACTGTAGAATCCAGGTATAATTACGACGAAAATGGGTATGGAAGCATTGCGGGAACGGCTATAAGTATGTAGGTACACGTACAGCAGTAGAATAAGCTGGCAGATGCGATTACGAAGAGACCGGGCAAAGTTAAGCATCCGGATACGATTATAAAGATGGGCATCCCCGTACAACTATAACCGGAATAGGCATCTAAGCGTAATAGTTGCAACGACCGTAGACGTCTGGCTATGCCTACAAGTATAATTGTATTGAGAATATGCATGTAGACGAGGCATCTTTCGATAGAGATAAAGATATTGATTTATTTTCCATTTGGGCGTGCCTTCCGCTAGCTGGAATCCAACAAACTTTTCTGATGTGTCGCTTCTTCCGTTTTAATAATGGCTTTTGTCCGTGGCCACACCTTTCTCTATTCCGTCATTCCTTCCGAAATCGGTAAATAAGCAACGGACATTTTTATCACAAAATATTTCTCGACCATCGTCTTTGATTAATTGGCGCGATAATTTCCATATTTTTCAAATTGATCGTAAACCAATTGGATCGTTTGGCGTGAAAAAGATTACGTGTCCGCCTATCTGATTGGTTACGGTTTATTATTTGTAAAACTTAGCTTAATTGGCCTTCTGTTGATTGGTTAAAGTTGTTATTCAATTATTAGTGAGACTTTGAGGTCAAAAAATCAAAAGCCGACGAATTAACCTCATTTTTCTCATTAATTAGTGATAAATTGTAAAATTAATTGCTATTTTATTCCATTAAAAAGGTGTCGTTGATTTAAAATTATTTTATGAACGATAACCATTTATAGTTCTTTAATTATAAAGAAGCCATGTAAAAAAATGCGAGTCAACTATAGAATCAGATTTTCATTAATATTTGCACCATTTAGAAAAATTTTAATTTTCTTCACTTTAAAATATAAATATCTTATTACAATCCAACTTTAGCCAATTACAGTTTGCGTATTAAATACTTCATTAGCCTAACTCTTTAACACATCTTTCTATTGACTGTTGTTACGACGTCATTTTTCCACAATTGTTCTAATACTTATATTATCAATTGAGGACTTTCGATTTATTAATTTATAAATGAGAATTGAAAATAAATACGGCGTCGGGTCATGCTAATTATCTTCTGTGTACAAAACAACCGGAAGTAATGGTCGATAAGAAAAGGCGAGTTAAAATCGAAAATGAAATTGTTTCCGACAAGGAAGACGATATGACATCAATCACGTGCACAAAGACCACTACGTCTCACGTGACATCAATAAACGTTAATCATTTCTTTTACGCAATGGATTAAACACCAATTTGATAATGTATTATCCCCGTCTTTATTTAAATTATAATAATAACTTGTAATCGGATAATAATTACAAGAGCGACCCTGGAAAACTTAAAATTTTAAATAGCCGTTACGTCGATCGATAACAGCCAATGAAATTAATCTAAACAACGGATAAAAACTTAAAAGTTCTTTTCTAAACTCTTCGTCAATTGGTTTATTCGAAAATTAAAATGAAAACCCAACGAAATTTCGTACATTTCTAATGAAATTCTCTTTAAAATTTAATTACCTATGAAATAATTTAAGAAAACTGATCAATTATTAAACTCCGACTTATTATAATAATCGACATTTTTAGCGTGACGTAACGTGACGTAATTTAAGTCGCCCCAATTTTAATTGGTTACCATGGAGGTAAACAATCATAATATTTACATACAGCAATAAAGAAAGTAAAGATGGCCGCCGACGGACGGTTCGTTTTTCCCAGTGTTTTAAATAATTTAAAGACGAAGACGGTACGCCCGCGTGACGTAATTCATTCCGGTACACCTGGCTGCGGTCACCCCGGGTCAAAACGCAATGGACTCTTCCCCGTATCCGACCGGCTAGTTTCTATAGTAACGGAACACGCGGTGGTAGCATGTGGAGCAGAACAGAAGGAGGACACCTCGTTACTATTCGACACCCCCAGACAGGTAAGAAAATGCGAAAAACTTGAAAAATATAGTGGGAATTTCGTCCGACAGACGACAAGATCCAAGGCAAAGACGATTTTAACGCCCGTCGCTTTACGCGTAGCTTTGATTTTTTTAATAAGGATGCCATTTCGGGCCTTTGCCACGGGAAATTGATCAATTTTTCCAACTGTCACGCTCCTCGTTTCCACGCTCCGTCGGATCCGTACAGGTGTAGACGGCCGGTCTGTATAATTTCGTCTGGTAGGTACAGTACTTCCGGCAAGATGCCCGAACACGGTTTATAGTTTGTCATTTCCAAGCCTTGGGTTTTGTTTAAAATCTGCGTTATACACCCGGGTAGACTTTATAAGTGCCGGTAAGGAAGACTTTCCAATCCCCAAGCGGTTTATTAATACTTGGCAAGTTCCGAAAAGACCTATTTATTGTACGCAAAGCCGTGTTTTACCTGGTCCAAAGTTTGTCAAACTGTTACTTTTTATCTCAGAAATTTCGACGCACGGTATTAGTATTTTAAATTGCATTTTGTTAAAGAATTACGTAACGTTTTCGACAGTGTAATACGCTAATGAAGCGTTTACGTGTGAGTAGAAAGCCAACGTAACTTTTAAAATACGGTATTTGCTTTTATTCTGGTTTGATCGAACATCGGCTTGGTTGTTCGGCGGTATTCGGTAACCGCCACCGGCTCCTACGATTTATTATTGTCGACTGTATTTGGCTTTTTAAAGACAAACCGAATTAGCGAAAGAGGGCGGCCACAGCTAAGAACAATGGCCTGCGACATATTATAAGCTTCGACCCATTCAATATCTAGAATTTCCACCGCAATATTCAGCGTTCGGTCTCGGACCGAGTCCAATCGGAAGCTCGGCCCATTTCCAAGGCGGGATGGGGCCCGGCCCAAAAACCGGAACGTTAAGGCGAGAGAAACCGAAACGGACGCCATTGTAAATTTACGGAAGAAGTCGGAAAATTAGGCACCGGCGTCCGGGGTCAGCGCCTTCCGTTGCCGCATTTCATTAAAAAACTTTTTATATTATTAATTATTGTAAAAGGGATAAAAACTTTATTTCCGGTGTAGATACAAATTCTATATAAAAAGTAATTTTCATCACCCAAGAAACCTTGGCCCAGTTTCACCCCACTCGGCCACTCCTCGTCTCCATCTTTAACCGCGGAAGTGGCTTTTCCGCCCGTCCTTGTCGTTGGTAAAGAGTGGAAAGTATGGGTGAAATGGGTGAAAAGGTCTTTACCTTCATTTGTCGTTTTGCCGCCGAACGGCGTCGAAAGAACATTTGGCGGGGCCATTCGGATCCAGACGAAGAGACCAAATTTTCCTCCCGTTCCGCGGCCGCTTGGGTAAAATTAGCCCTACCTTTCCCGGTGACTTTGTTCGGGCTGTCCACAGCTGTCGCCATTCCCCGCCTGATTTTCTAACTTCGGACCGGGCTGCCCTTGCTACGGTACAATCGGTGCCGGCAGAGAAAGTATTTGTCCGCCGTTGGACGAAAGAGCGGCCGCCACCTTCCTTTCGTCCCCGTTCCGGCGAAATTTTCCTCCATTTCGGTTTTAACGGAAGAAATTCTCCCTGCGTTTATCCGGTTCTCTTTCTTATTCCCAGTGCTTTGGTGTGGGAGAGAGGGAGTTAGACCCACTTTCCAGTCTTAATACCCCGACTTTTACCGGAAGCCTCGACCTTAATCTCCTGCGGCCTCTTATTTTCCGGTGATGGGCGTTTAATCCCGGGACCGGCGGATGCGAAATGAATCCTACGGAAAATTTGGGTGGGTGTAAGTGTCAGCGGGAGAATTAACTGTCGTTCCTCGTCTACTTACGTCCGCAACTGCGCCTTTCTAACTTTCTAATTACTCTCTCCTTTTAAGCCTATGAAAGTATAATTTTTCCTACGCCCACTTTTCAGCTTCTGGGCTTAACTTTTCCTTTTTCTTCCCCTTCCTCCGTTAACCGTCCAGTTCCTAAATACGGTTTCTTCGTCTTCGCTTTTTCTTCTTTATTCGCCCTCGTCTTTCCCGAGTTACTTCGTCTCCCATTTATTCTCCTTCGTACACCTTTACGTTTCTACTAGTATAGGTACGCCTGGTACCTCGCGGCACTTGTAAGACACGGTTCGAAAATTACCGTATGGTACGGGAAGTGGTATGGTACGGGATATCCCCGTACCATACCACTTCCGGCTCGGCTTTAACACGGTTTGTGAAATTTTGTACGGAGGATTCTCTATATAAAATTTCACAATTTCTAAGTGTGGACTCCTTTTTTTCAATATATTGCTTTTATTCAAGTAAGCGCGCGCTGATTTGCCCATGAATTTTAGAATATTCAATTATTCAAATTATTTCGTATCTTCTGTCAGGTTTAATGAAAACTGATAGCGCAACTTTTGTCTTCCTCGTCGTTGCTTTCCTACTCTAACGCTTAGCGCTGTCACTCTTTTCTTTTTATGCATTAATCTTCGTATTTAAGCACTTTTATATAAGTGCTATTAAACTTTCTAAAATCGCGGGTGACGTACGAAATACGGCGATATCTGGATGCTCGAACACAAATACTGGAAGAAATTCGCTGGGTACTCGCCCGAACAAACGCCAACCGCTACGACAAATTTTCCATTAATAACGTATGTTTATTTCTACACCACAACACCTTAAGTTGCCGAGAAACATTTATTAAAACGTTTCGGTCAAATCAATTGGCCGTTAACTCGCGTCGATGATATGAAATTTAGGGGGTCGAAGGTCGAGGGGCGATGCGTTTCTCCCGGCGTCTCGGCACCTAACGAAATTTTCCACGTTTATTGGCGTGTAAGATATTTTTAAAACCGGTCTCAGCCCTGGAACTGAGGTCTTATTTTGCATTTTGTAATAATATAAAAGTTATTTTTTTAGTAATGTCTCCGAAGGACGATCATTTTAATGGTCTGAGCCTCTAAGGGTTTCTTAAACGTCGGCATTTTCTGCCGGAAAAGTTAGGCGAGTGTCGATTTTTTAAAAACACGTCAGCGAAATTTTATAAGAAATAAGTCTTTTTGTGATATATGACGCCGTTCCCGTACACGCGACATCTTAAATAAGCGGTAAACCCCGGTTAAACGGGAGTTAAAAGGTTTCGAGGCTTCGAGTTAAAGCGGTCCGACTTAGTCTGACTTCACCGTGGCGGAGGAAAGAAAATACGCTGCGGATTGCCGATGGGATCAAAGCGAATTTCGTGACGGAAGAAGAACAAATGTCTTCTCCGACTTAAAAGAATCGGTAATTACGTTTCGACGTTTACCGAGTTGTAAACGATTGGGATTTCGTCTCATTTACGGACAGAGAATTGGATATTGTGTCATTCGGCATGCGTGGCGAGAAGAGATGACGTCGTTTCAGGTTCTCTGTTTCTCGTTCTCCTTTATTACGACCACACAGACGAGAGCGAGAAACAGAGTGTGAATATCGTCACCTCTTCTCGCTCGCTCGCGCCCTAAGGCAGCGTTTCCGCAGGCGAGAAAATTCGAGCGAGTCTTGCAGAAGTTACTTGTAATGCTGTTTACACAAGAAAGTAAATTGCTGCAATATTGCCGGCGACAACTGTCAGAAAGTACTGTCGCCAGTTCTGGCATTGTTTTATACACGCGGGATAGGTCGAGATGTCTCCAACTATCGCGATTTCAGCTTTTATATATTTAAAACCGCGTGGACGGGTAGCAGCTGCGATATTAACATTCTTCTTAAATGAAAAGAAAATGAGGGTCATTTGGGTCCAACGGTGGATTTCGAGCAAACAGAATTCGATTGTTTCGACAATTTAGTTGTAGAACTGCAAATAGAAGACAATAATTTTTTAATTTTATTCGTATGACTGCAGTAACTTTCGAGATTTTGATACAGAAAGTCGGCCATATTAGCGTAGAGAAAGATTGTATAACACCAATGCAAAGACTCGTCTTAACGCTACGATTTTTGGCATGGGATAAACATATTTACACCTAACGGGTTTTATTTCTCCGTAGAATTTGCTCAAAATGTGAAAAGTTAATTCCAGAAAACAATACCGCTGTCCGAGTAGACTTTAACATTTCTTCTCATTGCTCACTCAGCCAATAATAATTTTTCTACGTCACTCCTATCGTTCGCTGATGTATTTGTTTAGAATTCCTGTCTGCAATCATTCCGGAAGTAGATAAATCTTCGTACGATATTTGAACCTAAGTAAAATAAACAGATAAATAAACCACAAACTTAAGTTTTTATTCAAACAACTTATATATAAGCCTTACACATAATACGAAAAAATAATTTTTATAGATTATTAAAAGTTTTTTTTAAAAATAGAGATAAAAGGAGTGAAATATTTCTATTGTTTTAACTTTATTGATGATTCTCATGTATATCAGTAAGAGTAACGGTACCTGTAGATTTAGTAGATTGACAATTTGACAGTTTTTCTGTATTACTGATCATACTATAAAACAGTCTTTGACAGTTATCTTGTGATACCTGAGAGTAAACGGGGAAGCTGGTGTGAGCCGACTGACACGAACCCGAAGGCCGGGATGTTGCTTTACCCGAAATATCATCCTCGTCTCCTATGTCCACAACGAGTCTTGGTATTATTCGACGTAGCGTTGCGCTTCGATTGCTAAAACTCCTAAGCACCGATGCAACGTAGTCATGGTTTGAGTCAGATAGAATCAAACTACATTTACTCAAAATGTCCTTTCGTTTTCTATTTTTATAACTCGGTCTTTAAAATTCATTTTCACCAGCGCAGTAACATTACTCCGATTCTCTTCCGAAGTCGGAACTTCTCTAACAGTTTTGGCAGAACTTTCCCGTAACACAGAAAATGTTTATATAGGCCTAATTATATTGTTTTGGGTCCCACCGAGTCAACGGTTGCCCGTCGCACCACTCTACGAAGAGAAATGCAATTTTCCGCACTGTATTGTATTATTAGATGGGAAACGTATCGTTTTTCAGTCATCGGCCAATAACGGAAGTTTCTACTCCAACTGCCAATGCTCCCATAGCGTCGTACAGTACTAACGATAGCGGCAGATTCATATTACAAAATTATATACACGAATGTGGGATGTAATGGTAGGATTTCCGAGGGAGACGTTTTTCCACGGATATCATTGTTTCCCGATTTGTAAAACAATACATTAAAACTCCCACGGCCGCCTTCTTTGTTGGACAGTTTCCTATGTTTTGCAACCGAGTCTTACGTAACGAAACCAGTTTTTAATTATCGATTGTCCAGGGCGAGGCGAACGAGACTGTCGGTAGCCAGTTTCGTATATTGGGGAAGCCGGCGGAAAACTAAATTGGTCACTACGGCTGCCGGCGTATGGCATAATTTATTTCATCAAAAACTAATCTACCGGAAGGCGCAACAAATGACGTGGAAGACGTCGACGGCTGCGCTGGGCAGACTCAACAGTTCCGGAGTGGTCGAGTATTTTTCTGCCGAACGTCCGTTACCGAACGTGTTCGGTGTTTTGACGTCACATTTGGTAGCGTCTATCATTTACGCTAGCCGTAACTGATCAAAGATGGCTGCGCTCATACAAGAGAATAGAAGTATTGCATACGAATATAAAGGCGTTGGTTACAGCATTTAAGAAAATATCATTTTTGATGACAATACTCTCTCTAATATAAAAAAAATGATTGTTGTTATTTTAGCAAAACAATTTATCAAGTTTTGAATTTTTATTACGACGATCATTAAAATTGTAAACGTAATAAAAGTTAAATTTTCGTTGGCTTTTACTTTGCTTATTAGAACTTTAATAAATTCGAATTTGTGGCTTTAATGGAAAAAAGGTTAAGACTCAACGTTATTTGTTGTTAGTTAATTTTTCTTTCTCAGCTCGCGTCCTGTTTTTTGTTTGTTTGTTTGTTTGTTTTCATTAACTGTTAAGATGCTTGAAAAAGGCCAACCTGGCCACAGTGTCTTTTGAAAAATAAAATAAAATAAATAATGATGGAATAGGAATGAATGACGATTTCATGATTTGACTTAATTGTCGACATTGTACGGGAAGAAGGTTTTGTGTATGGAGTGAGAATGTTAAGAATCGCTTTAAAATTTCCATGTCCGATGCAAAGGCAATTGCTAACGCGAAAGCGCCATCAATTTCCCGTCTCGATGCATCGTTCGGCAGACCCGGCTGGCTACGTAACAGCTACCGATTGGCTCGGTTACCAGCGTCGAGTCTTCCGAAAGAGGCCGAAGAATCCAAGCAATGCGAATGGGTGAAGAGCCGAAAGATATTTTCTTTTTGTTGCCGGCCAAGTATTTAGTGCGGACAGCGTAACTTCGTAATCGAATTCAAACAATCTTAATTAATAAATTACCAATAACTTCTATTGGTCTTATTTACGGAAACATAAATACATACTCACCAATACGTCGGCGGTAGAAGAGAATTTTAAACTCGAAACACCAGTCGGATTTATGAATTTCATTGGCTCCGCTGACATTATTTTGAATTTTGATTTTTTCCATTGGTTGCGCCATCGCTTTCTTAAGTTACGGACTTTTCTAGAAACCTCTCTGGCAAACATTTAATAAATTTCTTCACTCCGTCTGGATAATGCGCATTCCGGCAATTCCGTGGGTCTTTTCCAGCCGTTCTCTCGCCTTCGGTCGACTCCTGTAATATTACCGTTCGACCGCGGCCGCTACGGCCAGATATTCGAAACTGGCAATTTATCGCGCTCGATGACCGCACAAGTTTTCTGGCCCGTGCAAATCCGGCCTTTTTCTTCAAATTGGTAATTTACCGGAAACCTCACTGGCAAGAATGGGAAAATCTACCTTTTCCGTTAAAGAAAATTAAGTGAGCAAAGTACGAAGAAATAACGTTGTATCTAAAGAAGGCTTCTTAGCAATTGAGCTCAATTCGCACCCAGCGAATAGCGATTTTTATTGGCTTAGCGAAATTGACCCGTACGACCAAAAGCGAAAAGCCGTGGCAAATTTTAAGGAGCCAATCATTCGCACGCCAGAGAAAACGTCATCTCGAAAAGCAAAATGTCCGCTTCCGATATTCCGTCGTTCACCACGTTTGTTTATTTATTGAGAAAGAAACATACGTCAAAAAGAAAACGATGCTGGGTGAGACGAATATTAAAAATCCGTAATTACATTTACTCTGTCGAGTGAGAAAGTCTCTGTAGTCATCTGGAAAACAAGAACCACGTGCCAACTAGCGGGAATAGGATCGCTTCCGAACTTCCAAGCGATTGGCGAAATGGTAGAATTGGCCGGAAACGACGTTATTCGCTCTGTTTTTCGCTTTGGCCAGCCGATCGCGCTCAGTGTGAACTAGGCTTTTGCGTTAAAATCCTTTTATTGGCCAATCGACCGGCTCGACAGCCGACGCATTTTCTATCGCCCGCTCCAGCTTCCCGGCTTCGCACTCCAGCCCGCTGGCTTCCGGTTTGTCCGTTTGGGTAGAAGATGCCGCCATATTTCTCGGCAGTAGGCAAATACCGTTTTCTTCCCGGGCTAATCGCGCGCCTTTCCCATTCGACCGGGTGCCCCGTTCCATCTACCGGCGCGCTGTCTCCACCGCGGAAACCACCCCTCGGCCGACTGCTGCCGATTTCCGCTTCCTTGGCTGATTAGTCGTTAATTGCTCGGCCGTTCTAACTCTCACCCGGGTCACCGGGTGCCCACTGGCGAAAAGAAGAGTCGCCGGTAGCTTAAGACTTTGGTAGCGGCTGGCCCGAGACAAGCCGGTCGGGTCCACCATTTTGGCAATCCCTTTTTATTTTCCCGGCTGTGTTACGTATGACGGAGTTTGACAGTGGCCGAGCGGTCTTCGTACCCCGAACATTGGGTTCGCGCCTCGCTCGGACGGGCTGGCCACGTGGAATTTTCCGTCCGTAACGTTTAAATAGGGGCCAGTTTCCCTTTAAAGACTTGTCGGAAGGCATCACCTAGGCGGATCGCCCAACTTGCCTTACCATAACTTAACCGACAACAACGTATAACGAAAGGAAAGTGTGGCGATTTAAATATATATAAAGCTTTTATAACAAAATGTCGTAACGAATGGCGCCACGTGCCATTTTATTTATTTGTTTTGATTAATAATACAAAAATTAATTTGAAAATAAAATCTTGTAAAAGCGGGAAAGTTACTCGTTTCCGAACTTTTTACCTTAAGTCGATTTTGTTAAAAGAGTCCGACGGCAGTCGTCCCGAAAGTTTATAATTCCCCTATTCGTTTGTTTCCCGGAAAAACGTCACCCGGATGATTATCGATTGTCGGACAAACTGCCCGAAAAAGACATTGAATGCGGCTCGTATAAAACCGAAATTTGGACAACTGCGATGAAATTTTCAACGGTTAAACGTAACTTAACCGTTGGAAAAATCAAAGGAAAGGAGTTGATGAAATTGGCTAAAAGCGGATAACTGGACTGGTAAAAAAGTCATTTGGAACCGGGCCAAGGTAGGGCGATTTTGAAAGGCGTTTCTGAAAGTAACTGCATAAAACGGGACATTTTTCGACAATTTCTTTCAAGAAATAGTTGCTTCAAAATCTTGTTAATACGTTGACCAGAAGACAACGGACGATGTTTCCAGTAAGTTAAAGCCACGCACCTGGCTGCGTTTTATCTTATATCTTAATTAATATTTACAATGCCCGGCGCAAATGGTGTTTTTCCAATGTCCAGCCAGGAATAACCTGGTTAGAAATCCAAACTTTCTCAACTCGAAACTCCTCAACATTCTAACTCGGGTCTTCCAAGTATTTGCAGGAGACCAAACTTCGATTTCGTCTTTGCCTTTCTGTAAATATTGCGACTCGGCTTTGTCACTTTCCCTAAACGTTCCAATTTAATTTACCAGATTAAAAGGAAGTTAACGAGTGTCTTTTGACTTTCTCTGTTTTGAAAAAATGTCCAGTATCTCGAATTCTCTATTCAGAATACCGGGTTCTTGCGCAAAGGGCGCTTATCTCTAAGTAAACGATGGCTACCGTTCGTTAGTTTTTATCTTTACAGAGGGTGGTACGAACATTTCTGGTATTCCTTCCCTTCCGGTTGGTGGAGCCGGTCTGACCACGTAGGCTAATCGGGCGGGCGCTGGTCGAAAAACTACAATAACAATTAATAAAATTAAATTGTATTGTTTTTGGAATTTGCTGCCTACCGTTAAATTAACCCTTCCCACGACCTATTCCGAGCGGTCGAGTAAGAAAAATGGTGGAACGGAAGGAGAGAGCGCCGGAATTGCGAGTAGCCTACCGATATCCGATTTGTTTAATTAAGGCTAGGTTAGATTAAGTTTGTATTGTGGTAAGTTTACTCTCCTGTTACAAACGTATCTTTGTGCCTCCGAGTCTAAGTGTCACCACATCTAACGTACGACTGCCCGGAGACGAAGGAATACGACAAAGGTCATAGGTACGAGGTCGCTAACTAGGTGAAGGGGCAGTTCGGTGTGGGTTATCCCCTGGAGGTTTACATATATAACGTGTCTTTTATATTTTTGTGTCTTGTCCTTATTAAATTTGAATTACAGTCGAATCTCGCGGAAACGAAGAAAAAATGGAGATAGACGGGTTTCGAGATACGGAGATTCTAAACAAGAATAGGTTTGATTGGAGGTACGGTATTTTATTAATACGATAGCAAGTATATTACAACATTAGGCATCGATAACCTAATACAGTACCAATACCTGTTTTAGGTGTAAATAAAATATTTTTGACATACCTTAACACAAATAGTCGATAGTTACGGATGGGCGACTTTCTTGGACGTCGCGAATGAAAGAAAAGTAGAGTTAATTGCAACTATGTGCTGTATTGCAGGAGATGTTTTTCCACTACAGTTTATGCTGTCAAAATGTAGTCGACAGCTTCGGTCCATAATTTGAGATAAAGAGAGATTTGGAGAGAAAATTGTTTGAGATAAACGTGCAAAATGTATTGAATTTAGGTCGAAATTGCAGGGGAGAAGCTTCGACTATAAATGCACTGTACATCAGTTCTGGCGACGATAAAAGAAGCAATTAACGTGGAAAAAGCATGCGTAATTATAAACACTGACCTTTTGGAAGATCTCCGTCCGACAACGGCTAAATACCGTCGAAGGTGTTCAAATTTTAATAGTAGTATGACGAACGAACACTGGGGAAACCCTCGAGTGTTTGTTTGTTCGTTCGTGATTCAGAAGAGAACGTGCAGTTAAGATACTCTTCGACGACTTTTATCAAAACGAGACTCCTGTTGAATTTAAATTTGAAAAAATATTTTATTAAAAGGACACGCACGAAAATTGTGTTTATCTTCTTTTCGGATCGATTTCTTGGTCGTAATTATTTAGCTGAAACCCGGTTGATGCGTGACGTCTCTCTTCTTTTGTCGTTGCGCGTTGGTTCGCATTTTCGTTCTGTTTAACTGTTATTTTCTTTTAACAATGCCTAATTGTGTGACGAGACAGAACTTTAATATAGCGTCCAACGTGCTTTTCGACGGGTCGTTATTGGCAGATTTAGCGCTTCGTTCCATCTATTTTAGAATATTTTGAGTATTTTCGTGTTTTCGAATAGAAAATGAATTTAACGACGTTCCGTCGAACATAAGAATCACCAAGTACTAAAATAATGAATCAAAGATGCTAGTTTAGCTTGGTACACGAAGTTTACAAGAACATTTTCGAGTGTTTGGACAAAAAGAAGAATATAAAACTTCCGATAATGGTTCTACGGGCATAAAAATGACAGGCAGTGATAATTGATAAGAAACTAGACGATTCGCGGCTAATTGAAGAGTATTAATAGGCTATAAAGTGAACTTAATGAGCTAAAATTCAGCAAGAGAGAGGAATTTCTTCTTTATAGTTTTTATGCATAATTTGTAACTTAGGGGAAGACCTTTCGTAACGTAACGAGGTCGTACGGCTGAGACGTAGAAAGAAACGCCAAAGAGAATCTGAAAATCTATAACTCTATCGACATTAAAGTTTCCCAAGAGGTTATAAAACACAATAGAATTCTGTTGCAGTTATTTCTTTTAATAATAAGTCATAAAACATGCTATAATCCTCGATATTTGATATTAAAATCAACTTCGAAGGTCGCCGTAATCTTCAAAATGGCCGACTCTACTAAAGGATAGACGAATAATATAACTGTAACAATGCGGAATAATACCCTAAATATAAGGTGTACTCGATTCTGATGGTATGTCGACGAAAGTATAAAGACGGTGGTCGATTTATAACTAATCTTTACGATGCATCAGCGTATGGCACGTTCAGCAACACCCATTTTTACTATTTACTCTGGAAGAAATAATAAAAATTCGCATTTAAAATTAATGTTAGCGGAAAAATTCGCATTAACAAGCGTTTAACTTATTACTGTTTTCGTCTTATCGCTTTCATTTATTACTTTCT
The DNA here is from genome assembly GCF_000671375.1 of Centruroides sculpturatus. Lineage (NCBI taxonomy): Eukaryota > Metazoa > Arthropoda > Arachnida > Scorpiones > Buthidae > Centruroides > Centruroides sculpturatus. Next base: position 42,581 of record NW_019386269.1, on the reverse strand, counting down.
AACATTCTCGATCTTTTCAGGATCTTCATATTGACCGATGTACTCCAAACTAAACGACTATGGAAAACTTGTGTGGTCAGAAGAAGAAAATAAAAGGTGAGATTCTAAGTCTAAGTGCCGGTCATTTTTGTTACTGTCTTCCCTGTGGTTACTGAGAAGACCTTTTGTTTAGCAAGCCCATTAAAAGTTCGGCCAGGCACACAATGGTGAGAAAGGGGGCCCGAACGCAGTCGAGGTCGTACTCGTTTACTGCTTAACGCTTCTTTTAAGTGTCCCTGGCAACTGTTAAAAGTTGCCAACTTATAGGCAAAGTTTTAACTGTTGCCATCTTGCACGGTATTTGTAATTTCTGCATTAATGCTATAATAATTTTCCTTTCGTAACTCACGATAACGTGTTATTTCAAGACACTAGACTCTGTACATCCGTTTATTTGATTCTTTTTTTATCTTTTAGTACCTTTAACGTCAACACGCATTTCGGTTTTAATACGATTCGGGTTCAGTTGTCTTTTAATGTCAACTGAAGAGGAGTACTAAACCCGAAGCGCGTGTTGACCTCAGAACTATTAAGGGATAAACGGATTCAAATAAATAGGCGTACAAAAGGTCTGGTGTCTTGAAATAACACTTCATCGTGAGTTACAAATGGAAATAGACAATAAAGACCACGGTTTCAAGTAAAAGAAAATGCTATAATAATTACTTAACTAGGAAAGTTGAGGTGCAAATTTTCTTAAAAAACAAAAAGGATGAAACGGTAATGGATTTTCGCAAAAAAATCTTCACCTACAAACGTACAGTACGAAAGTAAAATTGCACTTTCTCAAAATGTAAAATTCTATTGAGCATAAAAGTACACACAAAACACGTGAAACTCTAGAAAAAGGCGGAAAAAGGCATTCGAATCACTCAGTGACTTTCGAAATACTATCCATCGGTTTTGGTCGAGAAACAAACCCATTTTACTTGCAAACACATAGCGGTTCTACATTGTCCACTGCCAGTAGCCGCAGACTGAGCGAGGAAACAAACTTCTAGAGCAGTGTTTTTCAACCTGGCGATCGCGACCCTCGGGGGTCGCAAAGCCTTATACGGGGTCGCGGATAAAAGAAAAAACAAGTGTTTGTAGGTCCTACACTACAATAAAAAACTACAATTTCAGTGAGAAGGCTGTACCTGTTTATTTTACAGTACAATTGGTTTTTCGATCGATATTTAGGTCTCAATAGAAAGAAAATTAAATACAATAAACGCGGTAGATACGTTTTACTTTATAAGAATTTCACGTTGTAGGAATCCTTAATTAAATACATGAGCTAATCACAGCCCGGCACGTGTGCAGTTTACGGACTACGGCTGTTTGAAAGGTTTTCTTCCATAAAATTAATCGATTCTAGACTAATTTGACTCAATATTTCCAAAATACGTATTCTTTTTTGGGAATAATCCACATAAACTATGCTATAAACAAAAAATTGTAGGATTACTTACCGAGTGTGCACCGTTCGACCACGCCATTGCTTAAGCTTGTTTTCGTCGCGAAGCGGCGCATCGAACGGCGGGCGCGTTTTCTGATAAGTTATTTTCCTGCGAAAAATTCGTTGACTTTGGAGACATCAATAATAAAAATAATTTTTATCGCCGTTGAATAACAAATGTTTCTTTCACAATAAATGTATAAAATTACAGTATTGATTACAGTATCTAATTTATATACTGTATAGACGATAGTAAACTCTATTTACCCGCCTAAACTCTTCGTAGCGTGTAAGTAGTTCGGCTGCTCGTCCACTATTGGTGCGGATTCGACCAATCTTGTCGCGACACGAGTCGGCGATGACGTTTTACTGCATTTTACGAGTCTCTTTTAGTGTCTTTATACGAATACGGTCGCAATTTTTTCGCCCGCGATATACGAATCCGCATTATATGAACCCGCGTTATAGGGAGGTCGACTGTACGTAGTTTTTAAAATCACTGATACAGTTATAATATGGGTCGCCAGAAGTTTTTAACTTGTAAAGGGGTCGCGTATTCAAGAAGGTTGAAAAACACTGTTCTAGAGCCTTGGTAAATCTTAGTTGTAAATTATGCCGCTACGGCGAATAGCGCCAGTCGCGGGTCGCAGTTACACGTGGTGTTCTCTTTGTTCAGTCTTGGTTAATAATGGAGTGCAGTACTTGCATTTGCTTATCATTTGTTTATCATACTGTCAACATTGTTGAACTCGTTACACGTTAAATAAAATGGAATGTAGTTCGTGTGGTTTAAACTATAACGGTACAATACTTGTGTTTTCTATTCATAATTATAAATTATAAATGCTTTGTTCGAAATTATTAGTTAAAAGTAAAAATAAAATAAATTTACGAATAGACACCTCGCTTAGAAATAAATTATTCTATAAAAAAATTAATACTGTAAGATTATCAGATGGAATTACGAATAAAATAAAACATAGGGAAATTTAACATTTGATATTTTCCCACCGAGGGAAGTGCTATTATCAGTAGTAATTGAACGTTCTGTAATATGTATAAGTATATAGCCTAAAAAACATTACTGTTTGCGTTAATTATAAATTCATCACTCACGTGATATACCACCGAGTTTGACGGCGGCAGCCGAAGACGTTTCGAATGGGCGCGAGGAATTTTCGGCACTTAATTAACAAGCCACTCGATGCCACGGGCTCCGTCTGGCTATTACGGGGCATTTATCTCTGTGTACAGGTGTACGTTCGCATGGCATTTAATCAAAATGAAATGGTCGACGCAAGAATTCTGCCCCAATTGCTTCGCGTATCCCGTTAAGGTAACTGGCAAGACGAGTGACATATTTTGGCTTCGGATAGGTCAATTATAGCCTATATTTGAACACATAACGTGTATGTTCAATAACAAGTTTTATACGAAACGGCAGAGTTGCACAATTTGTCCTTAAAACTATTGTATTTACTAACTTCGGTGTAGTCAGGTTGTAAGAAACAAAAATCTATTTCACGCAAGAAAAAGTCCTTTATACTCTTAAAACACTTCTCTCATTAAAATTCAGAAATCAGTAGGGAATATTTATTAATGGGCGAAATATTATCGAGTTCTTACGAAGAATATTATGTAATTTGAAACGTATTAACAAAGTACTGACATACAAAATGCGTTAACAAGTACCGAAGTATACTATCACAAGTGTTAAGAATGATTCTTTGGACTGCTCTTTCGACATTCGAACATGTCGTTTGTTTTCCTCTTTGGAAAGAACGTAGACGAACGTCCACAAGACGTTTTTTAATTTTAATAACGTTGAGTGAAATTATGTACTCGTACAATATCACCATTATTCATTTAGCCAAAATCAAGTTTTACAGAGTTACATTTTCTTTTTCGGGGACTAAAATCGGGTATTCTAAAAATCCCCAACTTCCTTTCGGATGAAAATGAACTACGCCGAGGGATTAATCCCTCAATAATTCCGACCGACTCGGTTATCTTCGGCACTTTTCGAACCACGTTCCTTTCGCTCCTTCGCTATCGGTGGAATCGTCCTCGTTTTACATAAGCGACGTTCGATACGACGATACAAATGATACCGTGCGATAACGTGCGATAACGGATAACAGGCAATCGGTGTTATCACAATAATAGAGGTTGCGGCCGACGTTTTCAACGCGAAAACGTATAGGTCGGACGTTCAGCGCCGCCTTCCCGTAAGCCTAGACGTTTGACAATGGCGTTTGGAACGTCAGTGGAATCACGCTCGACGTTCCAAACGCCATTGGCAAACTTCTAGGCTTACGGGAAAGCGGCGCCGAACGTCCGACCTACACGTTTTCGCCTTTAAAACTTCGACCTCGACCTCGCTGATATTCTGATCGATACGGTATTGTCAGAATGTGGTAAGACCCCGCAGGACTTGATCGGAAAGTATGTAGATACCGACTCGTTCGTACCGCTTTTAAAATCACCGTCGGGCAAGAAATTTAAAATTTTCCGGAGGATTATTTTTCAAATTCGAGTCGACGTTTGAAATTTGTCAGCCAATCCAAAGCGTAATTTCAATTTACAAACATTAATTAATTAATTGGACGGTCCGATGCCAACCAACTTTGAAACTAAAATCGTCGAATTTCATTTGCAATTTAAATTTCAACGTCGATTCCAGCGATTACATCGGGTTGCCGCGAAATTATGCTTACTTTTTTAAATAAATTTCCATGTTATTTCGCGATAATCAGGAATATCGAATCGTCTCCCATTTTGGAAAACGAGAAAGTATTTAAATATCGAAATATCAAAAGACAATTACTTTCTCATTTAGTGGTTTGATCGATCGTTTATATTAACAACGGGTTTATACTGTAGACTAAATAGAAATAGAAAAACTTCTGGGCGGTAAAAGAAGAGGGAAAAGGAGACAATCCCGTAATGCTTTGAAAGAGTGCCCGGTGCAAATAAAGAAAAGAGGCCACCTGGACTTTTCAACTTTAGTAATTACCGTAATTTTAAGCTAAATAATCACTACAACACTTTTAAATTCGACACCGACTAAGCACTTACGTTAAAAAACAGTTTTATACTATAAATCAATCGATTGAATTAATTAATTCTCAGTAACCGTTACAGCCTTGTTACTATAACCAGTTAAAAGTCCGCTTCTTGTAATTATTTGAAATGTCTACATAAGTTATTGGTTATCGGTTATGGAATTTATTTTATCTTAACCAGCAATTTAACCGTATTGATTAAAGCAATTTGAACTTTACCATTGGATGGAAAATTCGGGAAATGTATGACACGTCGTCCATAAAACGTTTTACGACGCTGCACTGTTTAGTTTTGAAGAATACATTAACTAGTTTCAATTTACAAACTCGGAAATTCGTCTTTATAGTGTTAACGGAACAAACAAACCGACGTCATTAATGATACCCTTTGGCTTAGAACCAGTGGGTCGACTTTTTTTTTACCTGTTAATATTTTGTAGCCTATTAACTTATATCGATATCGTTTATTAATCGATGGTACAACTAACTCTTTAGGACGATTATTCTCCGTAAATACTGTCACTAATTAGCGCCTATCGATTGGTATAGGCTTAATTCTGTCTGGTGATACGGCCGCTCGTCTTCCACTAGTGACTTTTTAAACTGATATCGAGCAATAAAATCATTAAACGAATAAGTTTTGTATCTTTATCGAGTCAAGTTTGCATTTTTAATGCTCATTCCGAAAGCGTAAACTGGAAAGATTTTCACAATGGTTACTGGTAGCCGCGTGTTCATTAAACGACTTAATGCGCAAAATGTGACTACGGAATATTTCGAGTAAGAAATTCTCAAACTTCGATGTTAGTTAGATACGCAAATCCTTACGTAACAGAACATATTTTTATAGCGACCAAAGTTGAAGTCAATTAGAATATAAACCAAATACTTATCATTTGTTTGAGGGGTTTCGGTCAGAAGCCAGATGCAAAATTTTAAATAACTGGATAAAAGCAAACGTTAAACGAGGAGCCAACCCTTGACTGTTTTCATTTTTTAAAAATTCCGAAATTATTTAATGATGGGCGATACAACAGTTACGTACTTAAATGGCGCTCGAAAAGCTAAATAGGGCGAAAAAGTCCAAATGCCAAAACGGAGTTATTAAAAAGAAATATCAATAAAAAAATTGAAACGCGGGTTAAATCATCCGTGTAATCGGCTGCAATTAATAATTAACAGATTATTCGATAGACGTGAGGAAATTTGCCGAAAGTAGCGAATTGCGAAGTTCCAAAGAAAAAATCTAAGGCGAAACGAAACATTAAAGATTGAAGATCGTCTCCAGCTGCCTTTGCATCTGCTCCGCAATCAATGCTGACCCTCACTCGTGTGTTATTGATCATCCGCCAACTGCCAGCTATGAATTTTTAAAACCTTTGCGGGAAAAATCATGACATCATGGTTTTAATATCTGCCGATCGCGAGGGGCGGATGCTGCACGCTACGTACTCCATTGCTTACGCAATAAATAAACCGTAGAAATTTGAGTGTAAATGCGGTTGTTAAAACGAAATTATTCTCCCCAACGGTCGAATTATATTTTCATTTACTCGTTCCTCTCTCTCGTTTTCCTATTACGATTATTAAATTTCAAGTTTTTGCGCGGGGTTTGCCACTTGGTAAATAGTAATAACTGGCTTTAGTTTTAGTATTTTTATACATTAAAAGATATTAAAAATGAACATTTTGATAAGTAGAAAATGTGTTGAATATTTTAATTAATAGCTTAGAAAATGTAAAAGTTTTAATATAAAATAGGCATCGTTTTGTTAAATGAACAATCAACGAATTAATTATGCTCGACGGCACCGCCAATCACATTGATTAACGAATAGACCATGTTCAATCATTTACTATAAAAGCAAACTGGAATACTTTTTAATCTTTAAATTATGAGGAATAAATGGTACGTGCAGACATTTAGGAGTTTTATAAAATCAAAAGTAGCCCGAAATTTTAATATATTAACCTCAACTAAAAGTAAAGTTTACGTCGAAACTAACTACTCAATTTCTTATGGTAAATTGTTAAACACGCCATGGCAACGTCGCTTTTTCCCTTTTCCAGTACTAACGTTTTGGATTTTCCGAGCTTTCACGCGCCGTATTCTGTGTTTAAACTCCCGCCACCGACGATTTAAAAACAGTAAAAATCGATTTTCGGCTTCGTATCGTGGCACGAGCACACTACACCTCTGCCAAGGATATGAAACGCGCACACACCCACCTCCATTATCCAGGGCGTGACAGTCGCCGCGCACCTGATGAGGTTATCTGGAATTTTGTCTCCCGATGACGTCAACATTTTTAATGTTTGTTGGGTGGTCAGATTATACTTAATGAGTGCTCCGTTTTAATTTACGGGGTAAAGCGACGACGGACGCGTGACGCATTCTCGGGGAGTGCGAGGAGTTCGAATTCGCTTCCTACCTGTCGCTTTAAAACTAGTTAATAAGCGTGATCGCTATCGATATGTGTAACTATTTCGACACCGGGGCCGAGGATGTGATGGAGTAATTGCGTGCGGGACGAAATCAATGAGAAGATTGGATGCGATGCCTCGCTTAGATATTAAATATCATTTAATATCTAAGTGGGGTAACGTATCTCTTACTTTATTAATGACATTGTATGTGTGTGTACGCTCTAACGAAACTTTTAATCTTCTTTCAAACTACAGATGGATATTAATAGTTTTACAAAGTCAATATTCTAAAGCTTTAGTAAATACGCATTTCTAAAATTAAATGTCGTAGAGTTAAATGATTGGAATGGCCTCATTTCCCGCGTGTTACGTTATGCTCATTTTGGATATACACTAGACTAATTGGCAGTTTTGACAATCCGAAAGTTCTCGAATTGTGCAGGCTTTTCCTTTCTGTCTACAGGAGTAAAAATTTACTTTGTAACGAAATGTATACAGAGATTTCCTACCTGTCTAGTTTCATTAAAAGACTTATCGTAATTCTCATACCTTGTTCGGATGTATTTGCAGTTTTATTGAACGAAAAAACATTTTACGCAATTACTGCTAAATTTAAATCGTATTTACAATGTTACAAACAGTAATTTAGAATAATAAATATTGAAATAAACTCGTATACATTCCTTACATCGAAACAGTCTGGATTATCTCCGAAATGATATTGTTAAATATACGAATGGAATTGATACTAAATTATCAATATAATCGGTGTTTTTGTAATTGTGTACGGGTTAATCAATTAACGGGTCAAAAACTTCATCAAATGTAGAATATTTATAATAAAATCTTCCGGAGAGCGAATTGAAATACTTGTTATACAGGGTTTCATACATTACTTGTTTAGTTATTAATGCAATAAGAACTATCAAAGATGAAAACAATCTTTAAACTGCTTCAAGGAGTTAACGAAAAGGTAAAACTTAAACGAGCAAATATTTATTGTGACCCGTCAAAATGCAGGGATGTAAATTTTAATCATACTTTTTAATTTATTTAATCCAAAATAAGTTATGTTTTTCATCTCAAATGTGTAGTGTCTCGCTCCCGTACGTCATACTTTTCCTTTAACAACAGAGTCGTGCCGGTCTTCTATTAACTGCTTTCGGGGGAAGTTTAGAATTGAAATACGTGACTCCCGGTTTGAATCGGAAGTTCGTACATAGTCGATCGGAGCCTCCCACTCCTAAGGTTTCCATATCTGATCTCGTCTAACTCCCTTCTCGACATTAAGGCAATTTATAGGTCTAACGATTTTTTCAAATCGCAGCCCAGTTAAAATATTATTTATGCGTGTTATAGGACTTAACTAATTTGCTCATCGACTCCTTTCAAACTTTCATCGGGAAATCTTGCCTTCTAGGATATGTTAAATATTTTTTCGACATTAGTAATTTAAAAGGTCTAAATATATTCACAAATGGTGATTATTCGACGAATTCTAGAGCCATCGGAACGAATTAAGGCCCCACGCCAAAGAAATGCGTTCAAAAGAAGCCGACAATATCAAATTGACAATAGAAAATAGATTAATCGTGGACAATAAGATATTTGCCTGTAATTAAAAGGTGAAAATTTCCGGACGGACAAAGAAGAATCTTTCTTAGCGATATACTTTTTAATGACGAACAATGCGATGAAATTAAGAACAGGGATGACAGATGTGCACTACAGCCCGTACGTGGATAACAATAATAAGGGGTCATCCATAAACTACGTAAGGGTGATTTCGGCCATTCTAGACCCCACCCACCCTTGCGTAAGAAACCGTAATATCTTCTTTGATCCTCCCTCCCCTTCCCTATCTTACGTAATATTTTGGCATATTTTTATAGAAAGGATTTAACAAAAAAGTTTTTTTATGAAACCCTAAGGTTAAAAATACATAATTAATAATTAGTTAATTAATATGTACTATCTATATCTATATCTATATCTATATCTATATATATACAGGTAACCCCCGTATAACACGGCACTTCTATAGCACGGATTCGCTCTAACACGGTTCGAGAATTGGTACCATCCCCCGTATAACACGGCACTTCTATAGCACGGATTCGCTCTAACACGGTTCGAGAATTGGTACCATCCCCCGTATAACACGGTACTTTTATAGCACGGATTCACTCTGACACGGTTCGAGAATTGGGTAAAACCCTCGTACAACAGGAAATGTATTTTCTCTTCTCGCCTTCTGTCGATACACGTGGTCCTTCTCGAAACTTGTTTCAATGTTGCCAGATCGCGACGCTTCTGCTTCTGATGTTGCCGAATGTTTTTCCCTTATTCCATACTTGCTTTATTCTTCATAAGTGCTTAGCACCATATAAGGAAATTTATAAAGACCTTTTAACTAGAAGCAAGCAATCTAAAATTACATACATTTTGCAAAAGGTAAAGCATGGATCTGAAGATAATGCAGAAAAATGCTCAGAGGATAAGGATAACTTGCCAAAAAGAAAACGCTCTCGGTTAATTAATAGTGTTTTTAGTGATGACGAAGAAAACATTGTTTAATTTATATTAATATGTATCACTTAAAAAATTTTAATGAAGATATTTATCTTAATTATGAAAATAGACTAGCATGTTTTTTAATTTTTGGAACCTAACCCTCCTTTTCGTATTAGTTCTTTGTTTTGTATAACACGGATTCGCATAACACGGCAATTTTTTGGAACGTAACTACCGTGTTATACGGGGGTTACCTGTATATAAAAATGGACGTGTGTGTCTCTATATTTTACTTTTCAGCCAAAACTACACATCGCACGTAAATGGTGTTTGTATGTGATAGTCGCCCCAAGTTTCCATTCGTGCACCAGGGGGTTGCGTCTCGATAGCTATAAGGGTGCGGGAGATATGGGCTTGAAAGTGGTTGGAAGTGGCTTTCTGTTTTGAATGTTTTGTTGGAATTCGTTCGAATTTAATTCGAACATAAAATTAGAATATTAGTTCGATTACAGAACGATTGTAAACGTTACAGAAATGTTGAAAATAGTTCGTTTGACTTGACGTGAACAGGAGACGTTCAGAAATAGAATCGGGACCAGATCTCTAATTAGTCTGGTAACGGGGACCTAATTCTTGCATTCTGTGAAAACGGTAAGATTGGCGATAATGTAATTATCTTAATCTTTACTATCGTTACTTTTTGCCCAGCGAAGCGGGTCCCTGCAGCTAGTTATTTATAAAAGACTTTGTGAACAAATTTAAAAATATAAAAATTGAATGAATTCGAACGAACAATTTATTTTAAGAACTTTATTTTTTAATTATCAACAATCTTTTCATTATTATTATCATTAATCAACGTCATAATATTCACTTTTATATTAATTTTAATTTTCACTAAAGGACGCAAAAATTTTTGACACATCGACTAACTAGTGCACGTGTAAACAGAAACGTCACACAAAACAAGAGAAATAAACCACCACACGGCCTTTCTCCCATAATAAAAAACGTGTAGAGCGTGAGTCTGCTAGCGTTATTATTCTATCACGTCATACGAGATGACATTGGTACAACGAGCGTCCTTAATAGAAATTGTTAAATTGAAGCTAAATTCAAAACTCCACCTCTCAACGAGATTAAAAAATAAAACTAAGAATATTATGTAACACGAGATCTATTACCCCCCTATCTCCGAGTAAAAAACCGTAAGAAACCCTTGACCCCCACCCAAAATATCTTATGTAATTTATGGACGGCCCCTAATACGAAACTCCTGTTTTACAATACATCGGGTTAAAACAATTAAAAAGTATAAATATAATTTCTGGAGTTTAATATAAGCTGTAAAATGGAAGTATTGTGTTTAGTGGAAACACGACGTACAGTACCTCTTCGGTGTAAGTCTCTCTTGGCATTCGTTGAATCGGCGTTTTCTGATGAATATAAACTTTATCGTGGAGAATGACGTAGGTACGAGCTGAATGGAAGACCCAGTGGTGGCTTAGTTGTCGGTCGTATAGTTTCTAAATTTAAACTGATATTTCAATCACGATTTGTTTTGATGGCCCATCAGTGGCCGAGCGGTCTTCGTCTCTGAGCTGGGTTCTGAGATTTGCGCCTCGCTAGGACGGGCTGGCCACGTGGAGTTTTCCGGGTTTTCTCCACGTCTGTAGCGCCTGGATAGGGGCCAGTTACCCTTAAAAGACCTTCCAGGAAAGCATTATTTTTCCCGCGCGCGTATGGCCATTCCATCTAATCGGACGCATGCGTCCATATTCTCGTCTCTCGGAGTAATAACTACACACTCCATATTCACCATTGTATGAAAGAAAGAGGAAAGAAAGATTTGTTTCGATTTTACAACGGGATACTCGGCAGTTAACCAATATCTGGCCAATAGTGTGTTGATGATTTTTAGACAACTTAATTTTTATGCAGACTTTAATGATAGAGAATAATTCTCTATCATTTTTGTGAGGATAATAATCTCGTTCGTTCAAAAGGTTTATCAGCAGGAGATAACGAAGGAAATTTTACTTCTCGTACAACAAAGAGAGGCAGTGTAATTGATTTTGCGATACAGATAAATGATATATCGGAGATAGGCTCACCAATTCTACTTTCAATGATTCTTCTGGTATCATCCGCAGTTTCTAACAATAAATATGCAGTATGGAGGGAAGAAATGAAATCTTCATTTGTTTTTATATTAGATAATGTTTTATGAGTTTAGAGGAATTTTCACATCTACGATCTGGTGGAATGTATAGTTAAAGCGGCAACGTCTCCGAATTAACGCTGTTAAATAACGAATGTATGGATAATACGACAATGAGTGCCGTAGTCAGAGTTTTGTTATGGGGGCCTAGTAGATGCCAGCCTGACACAAAATTGAATTATTTCAAGTTATTTTTCATTAAAATGAAATTTCCATAGCAATCGACAATAACTTAACACACATATAATATGAAACTTCCTTTAATTATACGTTCTCGTAACATTAATATCAAACTCTAGCAATGCCTTAAACAAAAATTAACCAATCAATTATTTTTTTACCATTCTTTAATATAGTTCACTGTCTTTAATCTAGATCTAGACCAGGGGTAGCCAACAGTTTTCTCCCCCGGGCCGAATTGGAAAGAAAACTTTTTTCACTGGCGGAACCGAAGGCGGCTCTAAGAAGATTTTCAGGTGTTGCGATATCTGTAAACTGTACATAGAGATTACAGATACACTTTTCACATTGGGCACAGCCGTTGACCTTTCTTTTTTTTTCTAGACGTCAGAATTTCTAAACTTTCCACCACTTCACACTGTGATGATATAAGGAATTATCGCGGATCCACTCGAGCAATTATTTGAAGTTAAGTCCAACATTCAAAGATTAGTCGCGGGCCGTATGTTGGCTATGCCTGATCTAGACTTTCAGTGAGTACACTACACCCAATTAAATTAGCTTCAGCTTTTTATTTCTTTTTGCAAATCGGCTCAACACTTTTTGGCTGTAATTTTCTGCGGAGGGCACCGGGTTAACTGGGGGGCCGTGCCCACCCATGCTCCTTCTTGGCTACGCCCATGACCGTAGCACGAGAGAGTCTGCAGAAATTATTTAAAAAGGCCAAAAAGTTAAATACGGATGACCGTTATGTTTTGTGTAAAAACTATTTAAAAGAGAATAAACTATTACGCCAGAAGATAAGTACTCAATTTTTGGAACAATTCTAAAAGTAGTTGTTTAGATTAATTGCTTCTAACTAAAAGTTCACGGGGTTATAGTTCAAGAATTACCTTGGAAAGAGTTCAATTTCTACACTGCTAAATTTAAAAGATCATTTTGTACAGTAGAGCGTCGTTTATCCGAAAGTCGGTTATCCGAAAGCATTCCAGTAGGCAAATTTATGTTTTCGTTAGTGCTGTGGCGCGGCAATGTTTGGCTATATCTTGAGCTACTCCAATATTTTTTTGTTGGTTTGTGTGTTTTAGCTGGCAGCACTGGCACTTTTGTGTTGTGTTTTTCTGAGGACTGTGTCCTGTAAAGCTACCGGCATCGGAGACCCCTAACACGATTTATAAAAGTGAATTGCTTGCGGCAAAAAGAAATTTCACAAATTTTCTTCGAATTACGCGGATGTAAGTAATTTTCGTAATTACTTTTTATCTAATTCTTCTATTAAATAAGATTTGCTGATTGCTTTATCGGATAAAATGTAACAAATTTGCCACTACCACGATGATTACCGGTAGTAGTTTCGTCTACCGTAAAATAAATTTGTTTATAACATTTTCCGGAATTTCTATCGTTATTTCGAAGTAACAACCCTTAACATTCAGGTTCAGAACCGATTTCTTGCAGTATTTTTCTAACTTAAAACGGAGGGATTCGTTATATTAAGTGAAATATAGAATCAACGGGCAATTACAGTAGATCCCCTATAACGCGGGTTCCAATAACGTAGATTCCTACAACGCGAAATTCGTATAACGAGGAACGTATCTTCGCGATATAGCGGGGTCTACTGTATTTATTGTGACGGACTGCAATTTCAGATCGTATTTTAAATTTATTTACCAATTTAAAACACAAATTCTGGATTTTAATACTGCGTCGTCCATCATAGCCTACTTTTTCCCGTTAACGACAGAGTCGGGCCGGTGGTCTATCTAACTCTGTTTCCGAGATTAAGGTCGTCGGAGAAATCTACAGGTCTGCAATTTGAAAACTGTAGCCCTATAAGAGCTTTTCGTAAATCCGACGTAAACGTTTCGTCATAAAGTTTCTTAGAAAAATGCCAGAAGGGTCGACGGGCGGGCGTCTAGGCGTCCGAGCCCGGATAATCCCCGAGTTTGGGAGGGGCTCACCGTAAAAATAGCCGACCGGGTAACCAAAATTTCCGCTTAACATTCGTCCAGTTTATTACGTATTTAAAACAACAGTAGCCAGGGGTTAGTATCTTGTCAAAAACATACGACTACGCGAGCTAACGAATTACGGAGTTTAAACTTTAAACATTAATTGTAAATCGATAAGACACTCGGGACGTTCAGATAACAATTAATTATCTGAACGTTCGAAATTCCATAGATAAAAGTCGTATTGAACAATTGACTCTCGCTGTTCGAATTGTAGAAATGCCTGACGAACGAGAACGGAACCAAGTTGAAATTAATGATTAGTCTATTTTATTGGTTTTTCTCCTATGCCGAAAAGTACAGGGTTTGATTTATTGGAGGAATTAAGTAAACAACTTAAAACTTTAAATATTTTTTCGAACGATTGCCGTGGACAAGCTTACGACAACGGGGCTAACACGGTAGGCAAGAGAAAAGGCGTGCGAGCGAGGATTTTGGAAAAAAGTCTGCACAAAAAAGCATTTTTTGTGTCACGTTCCGCGCATAATTTAAATTTATTAATAGGTGATACGGCTTATTCGGTTCCTACGGCTATGATATTTTTGGAACACTTTCGAGACTGTATACACTATTTTCCACGTCCGCTCGCGGGTGGGCTATTTTAATGAAACATTTAACAAAGTCACCTCTAAAACCATTATCGGATACACGTTGGGAATGCCGAATAAATTCTGCGAAGACAGATGTGATTTAGATAAAATTATAACAGCATTAAAAGAATTAAATGACGTGACAGAGGATTCTAGTGTAAAAAGTGAAACACATTTCTTATTTGAGCGCGCAATTAATTTTGAATTTGTTTTATTTACAGTTATTTGATACGAATTAGTATTGACAGTCAATACAGTAAGTAAAACTGTAGAAAAACCTAATTGCAATTTAAGTTTAGTAACTAAGCTTTTAAAAGGGTTGATAGAATTTTTAAAGAATTTAGTTTTTAAAAATCTAAAATGAAAGCAAATAATATCTGTGAAAAAACTAATACAGTATTTCAAACAAATTAAAAACCGTTTATTTGATTATGAAGAAGCGAGAGCGGACGAATGTGTAAATGACCCAGAAAGAAACTAGTAGAGAAATTGTTTCTCGGCAAGCCATATCTTCATTACAAGGAAGATTTGAACAAATTGAAAATCATATTAAAATGTTCGGTTTTCGAACAACGTAAAAAGTGTTGCGTGGATTTAGATTTAAAATTAAGACAAGCTGATAATCGTGATATAAATGGAGCCGGTTTATACGGAGAAATTAAAATTTTTTCTTCGATCTGTACTAATGCTGAGAAATCTTTTCCAAATCTGCCCGTTCTAGTTTAAGAATATTATTAACAATTCCGCAGAACCAAGGTTTTCTAAATTAAAACGAATTAAAAATTATTTACGGCCAAAGATTAACAAATCTGACACTTTTATCTATTAAACATGAAAATGTGAAAAATTAAATTGCCATGATTTGATAAAAGTCCGCAAAATTAATATTTCATAAAATAGCGCGAAAGGTTTATTTAAAAAAATAAATAAAAATAAACATACAATCTTAAAAGAATACTTTTTACACTTTTGTTTTATAATTTCCGCAATTTTGTATAAATAAATTTTTGAAAAGTTAACGTTAATTATTTTACTTATTAGGTCTATTTTACTAATACAGTAGAGCGTCGATTTTCCGAAAGTCAATCATCCGAAAGAATTCCAGTCGGCAAATTTAAATTTTCGCCAGTGCTGTGGCGCTGCAATCTTTGGCTATGTCTTGGGCTACTCAAATATTTTACGTTTTTGATACTAAATTAACATCTGAAGTATAATTTTTTATTGTTTTTATATTTTTCAATATATTTATTTTGTTTGTACAAAATAAAAAAAATAATTTTTAACGATACAATAGTCTTTGTTAGGCTTAACATCGACGAAAATTCAACGCGAAGCGACATGCAACGGAGTAAAATTTCAACATCGGATACGTTAAACTATTTTTTCGTACATAAATCGGTTATCCGAAATATCAGTTATACGAACAACCTCAGTCCCCAATTGATTCGGAAAATCGACGCTCTACTGTACTTAGTTTAGTTTTAGAAAGAGCCCGGCAAAAGCTAGGGGCGGCCCTGCTCGTGGATGTCATTCCTCTTCTTTTTCGAATTTCCTATTAGGGCAGCAGCGGAAGACCGCAGCTTTATCGCGCAGGCGTTAAATGGTGCAAATGTTGCGTCAGACTCTGGCAATATCATTTTGAAAATGGCTGCGCTCCCGGAAACGTTGTCAAACGTGGAAGTGCGTAGTGTGATTCGGTCTGAAGGGCAACTCACTGGTAGAAATTTATCGTCAACTTGTTGAAGGTGTACGGTACTAATGCCAGGTAACAAAAACAGGTGTGAGTTTGGTTCGCTGAGTTCGATAAAGGCAGGACAGATGTGCTAACTGAGCAAACTGAATTCTTACGGTGCTTCGAGTGGGAGATACTGGAACATCCTTCTTAGAGCCCCGACTCGGCATCCTGTGATTTCCATCTTTTCGGACCATTGAAGAAGCATCTGGTGGTAGGCGATTCCAAATCCACAGGGAAGTTCGGGAAGCCGTCCTGGCGTGGCCGAAGGACTCGATGCAGATTTCTTCTCTGCCTTGATATATCGTTGGAATAAATGTTCGGACAAGGAGGGTGACTATGTTGAAAAATAATATGTACCAGTGTCATAATAATTTGTATCACTATATCTGCCTGTGAAATAAAATTTGTATAGGAGAGCTCTAGTTACCTTACTTTTTGAATCACCCTCGTACTTCTAATGTATAATATATTTTACAATATTTATCTGCCCGTAAAATATTGGACAAAATGCAAACAATTATAATTACACTATAGTGTAATATGTTTTAAAGGAATTCTATAAGTTTTCGTCTAAACCAGTAAAAATAATTTAAAAAATTCATCGACGAGTTGCTTAACTTTCCGGCAACATTTGGTGGCGCCATCTGCTTTGATAATTTATCGAAAAAACTTTTTATATTTTTAATTATTGTAAAATGGCAAAAAGCTTAATTTTGAAGGTAGGGACGGGTTTTATGAAAACTTGTAAACGCTGATAACGAGTAAAATCATCATTAAGTCCGACCCCACTGGAGATACGATCCACGACTCCATCTATCTCCCCGCCCCGTTGACCCTTTAACCACTAGACTCCATCTATCTCCCCGCCCCGTTGACCCTTTAACCACTAAAATTTAATAGTATCAATCTATAATACACGAACCTCCCTGCAAAATTTCAGAAATTTTCGGCCAAAAGCACGAGAGTTAAGCTTCGAAGAGGGTGAACAGAATAGTGTCGCCCACACACTAACATCCATACATAAATTACCTTCAAATATTTTTGCATTTATCCGGAAATGTAAAAAATCTCGATGGGGTCTTTTTTGAACGTTGACTATATATTCTCTCTATCGTGTATAACAAAGCCAGGAAAATAAAACTTTTTCGCTTTCGCAATTCATTTTTACACACAGTACAGTCACTTGTGCGACTGGCGGTTCGATACGTGGTCGTTTAAATTACGCGCGTTACGCGACAGACAAAGAACGGAAACGATGTTCCCATCTTCACCGAATCGGGATCCGATGGCGCACGCAAGCGATCGAGTTTAACTAAACACGACGTTAAATCGAAAGAAAATCTAATGGCTAAATATGTATAATAAAAAATAAATGGATATAAATAGGAATTTTTATTTAGTTATGTTTGTAATTGAAAAGGCCATCTCACCGCGTTACATTCGTTTATAACATTTTTTACGTTTAGATTGGTCGGAGTATGGATATGGGCAGGGGGCGCCCGGCGGATACGGAGATGGAATCGAAGTAGGTGATCCGCTGATCATCTTCCATTTTCATCCGCAATTATTTATTTTCAGGATAATTATGTATATGTAATAGCATCGTTAAACGCCGTTTAGTTTAGTACATTGAAATTTGATTGCCTGGCATCGATCGGAAGTGATGTAGCTTCTAAATGTCTCTGTGGAGACAGTATCGACGTTTATTGAGAAAGAACTTCTTCGCTTACTTCAGGAGGAATACCGAAGATTATTACGAATGTACCGGTGAGTTTATGTCTTATTTCGTCCGAAACGTTTTTCATTGTGTAATCGTCCTTTCTAGATTTAGGTACGTATAAACAAACGAGCAGTGACGTATCAGTACAATAAACATGCTCGCAACTCGTCAACATCTTGCTAAGCCCGATGCCTGATGAGTTAATGAGACAAATTCTTGGCTGATTTTCAAATTACAATAATTATTGGTTGCATTTTCCAAATGAATGGTTTTAAGGTGCTCTCGGTTGTTGCGCAAGTGGTTCCCGTGCTCGCCGTTTTCGTTAATGATTTCTTGTAGAATTAATGCTTTATCCATAGAGAGTTAGGGGGTTGGGATCGAATCCGGTTCGAGATTTGGATCTTGGGTCCGGGCAGACCCGTCGTGCCTCGTAAAGTTGTTCGATGGGAGCTCGGCGGGTAGATGCGTGGCGCCGTGCTTTCCGTTCGTCGGTCTCTTGTCGGTTTTGGTTCGTTCGGGATTTATTGAAATGTCTGAGTTTTATTGTGCTTATTTTTGCTGTAAAGTATTTTCTTAATTTATGCAAAATGTCAAAATGAACTATTTTGTTTTGAAACGATAAAGAGAAGGAAAAATGTGGAGACGAGAAGATGTGATGTGCGGAACGAATTTACCGTCGTCCGATACGTGGCAATCCTCTGCTTTATCCGCGGAAAAATTGGGATCGAAACTGGTAAGAAAATCGTATTTAAGGGTAATCCCGTAGTGTGTGGGATTTTAGGGAACGACTTGCATCTGGCTGGTGTGATGGTAGAAGGCATAATGACTTCTGCTGCTTAGGAGCTGCTACCGGATCGTTAAATGGAAGATCGAGGAACGTAAAGATAATGTTGAAAGGAAGCGGCAGATTATGGCTTTGGCAATTTGTGCTTTGGCAGATCCATATTCCGTAACGATAGAGTGGAACCTGGCAGAAATGATCCGAAAGGTTTGAGTGGAGTGGCAGATTAAATACGTGGAAGTGTAGCACGTTCGTGAAACTATGGACGGGGGATAGAAGTAACGTATAGAGAAAATACCACGGCTTCGACAACAAGGAAAGTATTGATAAATAAAACTTAATGCGAGTTATGTAAGAGGATGCCAAAGGACGGATGGTAGTTTTATTGTACGGTGGTGGTTAATTTGGCAAGTGCAAGAGTAAAAATATGAAAAGTATAATTTAAAGTGTTTCTAGGCATAGGTTATTTCCCGAAGCATAAAATTACATTTTATATATTTTTTTTTGTGTGCCATGTATCGTATGATATTACATGTAATACTTAAAAAAACCAATGCGTATTTTTAAAAATTAGTATTATTTAAAAAATGGAATGTTGTAAAACAGTTTTTACAGTACAGTGGCTTTGTTCTTTCTTTTTAAATTGTATATTATATATTTTTCCTGATGAAGGTCAATGAAAAGGATCAAAAATGTTTGATTAGTAAATATTTTACTACGTAATTAATGGCTCTGTGTTTCTTATTTTGATATTACAGTTATAGAAAAAAGAAAAGAAAATAATGTTGTAAGAAATGCTTACTCAAAGCAAAGACTTCAATAGTCAGAAACATAAAGTTTAATTCAGTGATTGTCTTGTGATTATGTGACAAATCCTCAAGAGCTGGAACATTCCTTACAGTATTCTATATGACATTAAGGCAATCTATACAACATTAAGGCCAAAAACATTTGTTATTTATTAAAGGTTGTTAAACTTATTGAATTTTCTATGTTGAAGATTTTGTTGGAATATGTAAGGAAACTGTGTTGATTACTGTCTCATGCTTTTCATGTAAATGCAAATGTAATTGTTCATTATCAAATTTCTGATAAAAATCTATGTACAGTGGTGTCTCGTATAACGTACTTAATCTGTTCCAGGTGCACATCTGTTAAGTGAAAAGTTTGTTATACGAAACGCATTTTACCATAGAAATACATGTTAAAACATATAATTTGTTCCACAGCATAAAATAACCGTACTGTTCCACAAAAAAATGAAAATGGAGCAGTCACCAATTATGCCGGGTAGTGAGATGTTGTGAGGAGGAGGTGGAGGAACACATTCTTTACAAATTCATACAGATACAGACTTTTTACACATTGCAGCAGGTCTCTTTTTATTGTTTTTTAATTGGAGTCAGAATCAGGAGAGGCTACCGGAGCTTGCAGGGTCATCTCCTCTTGTTCCATCCTTTGTTTTTTGGCAGCTTACTTCTTGAAAAACATGTCCGAGGTGGTCTGTTTCTCTCTCTTCTTCAACACCTGTCGGAAATGACGGGCAAGGGTGTCATTGTAGAGATCATTGATCCTGTTGGCCTTAGCTCTGTTTGGATAATGAGTGTTGGTAAACTCCTTAACCTCTCCCCATTTGACAAGGAAGTTTTTGTCAACTTTAACTCCTTCTGATGATGTCTTGCTTAGCTTCAATTGAAATCACTTTTCTGTTTTTTTTAGAAGCCATGATTTGCACAACACTTGAATAAATGTAAATACCCTGCACTGAGGTGATGTAGCCTACGTAATAAACAAGGGAGCAAGCCAAATCCCAACTGTACTTCAGATATACTAATAATATATTCTAATAATACTAATATATTATAAAAATAGCAGATTGTCATTGGCAACGGCAAAAGAGTGGAAACATCATTTGCACTTGTTCGCAGAAAGACCGTTGTTTGCCTCATGTAACTGCTGAACGGAAAGTCCATTGTTCACAGCCAGTCCGTTGCTGGAGTCACGTAACGGCCAAACAGAAAGTCTGTTGTTTGCAGCGTCCGTTATTTGAGGCGTACGTTATATGAGGCACCACTGTACTTGATCACTTCACCATCAGAAAGTCTTCCATTTTTTCTTACATGAACAAATATAAATTCATACTTAACAAGAGCAATTAAAATAACACTATAAAAGTTCTTGTAATTGTAGTACAGGGCTCATAAATGGGGTGGAAGTAAATTCATGTATGTTTACCACAAAAAGATGAATTACAGTTTACAAATTGCCACCTCTCTTCAAATTTTTTTCCAGTTTTGATCCATTCTTCTTTAGTTGTTGAAAACTAAAATGCAAAAACAAAAACGCAAAATTAGTAAGTATGATATCGTATTTTTCCGTTTTCAGGGAAAGTGAGTCATCATACTAAGTATGGAATGAGTGAAGAGATTGCCTCCTCCAAGTATGCCAAAAATTGATATGGAAAATTAATATGACAGAAGCTACATTAGATTTCATGAAGATTTGCAGCAATGCTATATCAGGATGTAATACTAATGATATGAATGAGTATCTCATGGCTGGCATAAGTGTTTCAAAGAAATTAAGAAGATGGATTCATTGCAAGCAATATTTGCAGAGAGATTAATGAGTGTAGTGTTAAGGTGAGGTTTATTGAAAACTACAGTCTCATACAGACGTGATAATTAGTGTAACATCCTGATATTGCCAATTTCCATCCCATTGACCTTTCCACCTTCCACCTATCCATCAATGGCTTCTGAGTCTCAAGGATCATTAGTTGTGGACCAAGACAAAGTACCAATAATTTTGTAATCAATTTTTACAAGTCAGTTGTGAGTTTACTTAATAACAGTCAGAAAACTTTGATAATTATATTTTTTGATTGATAACAATTTCAAATTATGTTCAGCTTGACTGAATGTATGGTAAATGTTTACAGTAACAACATTCACATATAATTATTTGTATAGTGTTACTATAATATTAAAAAGAACCTTGAGATACAGTAGTAAATATCAGGATGGTCCATAAGTTCGTGCATATTTTTATCTACAAAAAAAGCAACAAAAAATTTAAATTAAATTTTATTTCAATCTATAATGTATTCTCCATTATTTTGTACAATTTCTTGCCATCTTGATGATAGCTTTTTAATCTCGTCTTTGTAAAATGATTTCGATTCTGAATCAAAATATTAAGAATAACATTTTTTACATTGTTCTCATCCTCAAAAGTTTTTCCTTTTAAAAAGTTCTGCAAACTGTGAAAAAGATGATAATCACTGGAAGCAATATCTGGTGAATATGGTGGATGAGGTAAAATTTCCCAGTTGTAGCTTTCAAGTTTCTGTACAGTTATTTTTGCTGCATGTGTTGTGGCATTGTCATGTTGCAAGAGAATCTGCTTTCTGTTCACTAATAATGGTCAATTATTTTTCAATTTTTCATTTAAATGCTCTAATTACTCACAATACATTTGAGCTATAATTCTTTCATTAGATTCTAACAGTTCAAAGTGAATACACCTGACATATCCCACCAAAGACAAAATAATTTTGTTTAGATGCAACCCACCTTTTACAGCTGGTTTTGGCTGCTTGTTGTGATCTGTCCAATGTCTTTTTATATAATAATTACACTTAAGTGTTGTGGCATTATAAATATCAACTTTTAGCGTATGAGAATGTTCACTAGTACTTTCAGTAGCATAAAGTTACCATCATTACACGAATAATGAATACAACAGCTATCAAATTTTAAATTTTCGAACAGTACTTGAAGTTATATATAGCACGTGGATATAAAATGAATTTGAATTAAAACGATGCTCTAAAAATATAAACGATAATAACAAGTGGTTTAATTTTTCCAACATTCCATAGCATGCAATAGCAAAAACAAACCTGTATTAGGAATTAAAGGAAAGGAAATGTAAAGGAATTAAAACTAGATTGAATTGTTTGAATAATGTTACCTATAATTGTGGAATTTCAAAGGTTGGGGTGTTGCAGGGTGTTATTATTCAAACAATTCAATCTACAGTTTTAATTCCTTTTTTACATATACAGGTTTGCTTTTGCTATTGTGTTCTATGGAATGTAGGGAAAATTACACCACTCGTTATTATCGTTTATATTTTTAGAACATTGTTTTAATTCAAATTCATTTTATATTCTATCCACATGCTATATATAATTTCAAGTATTGTTCGAAAACTTAAAATTTGATAGCTGTTGTATTTGATATTCGCGTGATGATGGTAACTTTATGCTACTGAAAGTACTAGTGAACATTTTCATACGCTAAAAGTTGATATTGGTAATGCCACAACACTTAAGTGTAATTATTATATATTGAAAAGGTGGCGTAAAGTGTAATTTATTTTACATTGTCTTCTTTTTGTCACATTATTATAGAGGATCCAGTTTTCGTCTCCAGTAACCAGCAAATCAAGAAAAGGTTATAAAGCAATATGGGATAAAAGAGATGTGCAAATGTTTACATGTTGTCGATTAGCTATTGACAGTTCGTGTGGTATCTATTTTCCTAGCTTTGAAACTTTTCCGATCTGTTGTAGTTGTCTATGAACAGTTCCATAGGATGAATTTAAACGTTTTGCAATTTATCAACTGTTAAAGATGATTCTGCTTGAAGTACGCAGAGAGTGCAGAGTGCAGAGAAAGCTTCATCATCAAAGTCAATGGGTCTTCCAGTACAATCCTTATCTTCCACACTGAAATCATTGTTTTTGAATCTTTCAAACCACTTCTGCACAATTTTTACACTAATTACAGTTTGATTATGTACAGTATTTATTTTTTTGGCTGCATTTGTAGCATTCTCACCACTTAAAAATAAAAACTATAAAACATGTCTTTTATATTTATCTATTACTTCCATTTTAACGAAAATAAACAACTGAAATGTTTTTAATTCTGAACAGTATTATATGAATGAGATCAAATTTAATCACTTCAGTGTAAAAAGTATTACATTAGACTGACATTTTTAACAGAAAAAAGATTTTTCTCAAGGTCATAAAAATTCTCATGAACTTATGGACTGACCTGATATATTTACTTATTTTCGTATACTCTGTCTTTAAAATCTCAAATTGCTTTGAAAATGTCTAGAATTATAGTGTGTAGTAATATGTAGTGATGGTGCTGAAATTTTTTTGCTGAATTTTTTAAATTTTCAAATGAACAACCTGTTGTTAAATCCTCATTGTGGCTTTGGTGGGTTTCTTTGCTGAAATGCTCTTCCTAATCACTGTGTCTGTCTTACAAATTTTATATTTAATCAAGTCCAGTACATTATCAAAGGATGCACCGCCCGTCCTTATATAGTTTTTATAAGCATCTGGGGAACTGTCATGCAATTCATTAATTAATGGCAGATTACTATAGTGGCATCTGTATTCTTTCATCCAAGTATGGCACTTCATTTTATTTTTTTGGCTTTTAAGTTATAAGCTACTACCACAGTCATTTCTTAATAACAATGAGAATCTAAAAATAGCACATCCTCCAATACCATAGTTAGGCCCTATCTCTCTAAAAATAGTACATTTTTTTAGAAAGATTGGTTTTGTTTTACCAATAACCCTGATATATTCCATACATATATTCCAGCAGTAGCAATAGCAAGGACACAATTTTTTGTTTGCACTTGTAACATGGTTGACTCAATTTGGAGACAATTACATTTGAGGATGAGTCACTCGAAACTTTTGAAATGTTTGACAGTCCACATGCCACACAGTAAGATGAAAATGGATGTGGTCTCACATTTACATGTCCACTCCTGTGTTACCATTCTGAAAGCATTAAAGTGTGCAAGTAAGAATGTGTAGTATTTTTTCACTTCACATACTTAATATCATGATTCTGCTACAGAAGCAGAATCATGATATTAAGTATGTGAAGTGAACTATCCCTATTTGTGCACAGGAAGTTTGTCCACTCACTTGCTCATTTAAGAATGTATGTGTAAAGTTCTTAAATGTAACATTGCTATTTGACTCAATTCTGATATATATGAGTTGATACAATAATGAATATTATTCCATTGCTCTAATGTTCAAGAATAATATTTTTTACTAATAATATTTATAAATTTCAGGTAAATTTTAAATATCGAAATATTGAAAATTCGCCTGAAATCTATAAAATTTAAATGCCTGTCAATGATGCTTTCCAGTACAGCAAAAGAAGTATGCAAGGAAACAAACTATAGCTATTTGTTTCTCCTTCATTTATTGCAAATATATACCTGTTCAACCTTCGATGCTTACAGTTAAATAATTTAAAATGATAAAGCAAATGTAATTAAAGAAATTATTTAAATCTGAAAAATTGTTTGTATCCTTAATCATCTTAGTATGCTTAATAAATGTTCTTAATTAAAATAATTTTATTTGCTAAATTAAATTGTAAAAATCCACTTAGATGTATTTATTTTGCCATTTAACTGCTACATGTCAGACTTTCCATTTACATTCAATGAAAGAGAAAGTCATTACTTTTGAGAATTCAAACAACAGAAAATTATCTGCACTGATTGTATTAAAATGTATCTGTAAAGTTCATTTAAATCATGAGAAACAATAGCAAATGAATCAGAGGATGTGGTAAATTGTAAAAATACTGCTCTGAGATTGAAATATAAAGTTAGAATTTGGCAAATTTGATGCCAAGTTATAATTGCATTTCTAGACTCTTCCAGCTGAAACATGTACCGAATGTAGTTACATTAATTCAGTTTCATGTCCTAAAATAATGCTTAAACAATACAAAATTCCTATGCACTTGGAAAGTCAGGGATTTTCATTAGTGTTTGGGAATTTGCCTTCTTGGCTCCCTTGTTGACTTTCTGCTCACAATAAAGTATACATACTGCAGGCAGCAAGAAGTAATGTGGTACAATGCAACTTATGAAAAGGCATGCAGAATATTTTCAGGACCCAAAATTTCCCAAAAAATTATTGCACACAAAATAAAAATTTATAATTTATGAGCCAATTAATAATTATTATTGCATAGTTTAGAAAATTCAAATTAAATCATATAATTTGAGTTTTGAATTGGAATAGGTTGAAAACATTTGTTTTAAATAAAGTTTCTCGGCAATGATAAAGGTGTTTGGTTATTGTTTAAATCATATATACAAGTAAGTAGGCCTACCATACAATTTGTTATGCAACACTAAACTGAGAAGTTAACAAATATTTTAGATTAAAAGAATGTGTTAATTTTTAATTAACCACATGTTTTCATCATCATAGGATAGCATATACAATTATAAATTTGATGCAACATGTTGCTTAATAGAAATAAAATAGAATTCGGTGCCATAAACTTTTATTTTAATATTTAGCACAGACAACAATTAATGGACTTTTTGACATCCAAAAATACAAAATTTATTTGTGATGATGACCTCAGAATGAAGTTTCATAAGACTCAAACGTTTTAGTGAAGGATGAACTTCAAGCAATGAACACCAAAAACTATTTTAAAAAGGAAAATTTCAGATTTGGCAAAATTTGGCAAGAAAATTTTTGTATTATTGAAATTATTTTTGCATTTTGGCCATTTTATCTAACTTCTAAAGCACTTTTTTACATTATTTACGTTAAATTATTTTAACTAAAGTTAATAGGAAAAATTACATACATTTACAATTTAAATAATTTAATTAAAACATAATTTTTTAAAATTATTTGAAATTTTAAAATAACACAAGTTGGGTCTGGGCNTAACACTCGACTTGCCGTAAAATTATTTGAAATTTTAAAATAACACAAGTTGGGTCTGGGCCATGGTAATTAATACTGTCTTTCTTATGTTCTTATCCTCATCAATGTTTCAGTTGAACTGGTAGTTGGTTACAGGTTTGCATCTTACCAATGGACTGGCCACATGAAGTTTTTCAGGTTTTCTTCACAAATCTAACACCTAAATAAAATCAGTTTTCTGCAGAAAGTCTTCCTGGGAGGCATCCCTGCTTGCAAGATTTCCAGATGTTCCATTGCCTTCGCTCATAAATCTATCCATTCTGAGATACTTAACTGCTTTCTTTAATTGTCATCATTAGAAGCATCATCTGAAAACACTGAAAAGTTTTGCACAGTGTGTAGTGCTAAATAGTAGAAATTTTCATGTTCAGATGATTGAGATAGCAGATTTTTCAACAGTGTGTGATCCACAGATTCCTGTGGGTCTAGGCAAATATATTGATAGCAAACTATGCAAATTAGGTAGATGGTACATTAGAATTTATTCAACAGGTCTACCAGAAGGTGAAGTTTGGGAAACACTAGGTTAATGCACGTCATTGGAGTATTTTGTACTTAAAGACATGTAGTTCTTCTAGTTTTTCAAAAATTGTACTAAGTTCTTTTACAATTTAAATAAAGTTGCACTGTTGATAATAAGAATATTAAAAATATTGCAGTGAAATGTTGACTTGATATGTGGGGTGTGTATAATAGAAATGTAAAGAATGCACAAGTGCTATTCATTAATTTTTTTTAGTTTTTGATACTTAACCAAAGACCAATTTCATAAGCAGTTTTTTAAACTTTACAAACCATATCAAATGAGTTACTTTTAATTTTTACAGAGAATGAGAAACAAAACACCTTTTTTTTGCATAAGCCTTATGCAAAAAAAAGGTGGTTTGTTTCTCTTTATTTAGTTGCTGAGCACTTTTGATATTGTTTAATTTTTACATTAAAATATAAATAAATAAAAATATATGGAAGGTACAAAATTGTTCTCATGTTCTGTCATTAAACGGAACACAAAGACAAATTTGTACATTTGATATATTTTATTTATATAAATTTTGATGTAAATACCATCATTCAAAATTTAATTTTAATTTTTAAAATCACTCAAAATCAGACTTTATAAATTGTAATCACTTTGTGTATTTTTTAAAATTTTGTTTAATGTTTATATAATTATTACATATGTTTACTTCTTTTACTCATAGGGCAAATTAATTTTATAAACTAATATTAATTGTTTATGTGAAGAATAAAATGCAACAGGGAGGAGAGCATTGCAAAATGCCAGGGGATCAAACTAGGTCCCAAATTTAATACTGTATATGGCAATATCAATTGTCATTTGTAAATTTTAAAACAGCTGATGCAGTATTAAATTATGCAGTATTATGAATTTTAGAGAAAAGTCTGTAATACTCTTAATAATCTAACATTGATTAAAATTTTTTTTGACACTGAAATCCCTCACAATTACCACTTACAATCTCAGTTTGAGGACAGATGTTAATGAACTGATTAAAAAAATGATAACAAAGTACAAAAAATAATAAATAATACCATTTAAATTAAAATTACTGTATTTATTATTTTTTCAAATTTATTAATATTTTATAAAGTTCAGAAATTTATTAAGAGAGAAATTTAATAAATACATCATTTTGTACACGGATTATACAGGATTTGTTAATGAATAATAAGTAATGGCTTTTTATTTTTTTCAAAGCCACATAGATAAGACATTGTAGTTGTGGATTAATAACAGGATAAACTGTTTTAATTTAATAATGCATTTTATTTTTACTTTTAATTATTCAGTAATTATAAAAATTATGTAACTGTTAATTAGAAAAAATAACTAATTAAAAAGTGGAAGAAGCAATAGCATATTTGCATAGTAAGTCATTTGCTGTTTTATTTTGTCAATGTGCTGTACTGTAAGGGATGTGAGAGGGTCAGGGAATTTGTACAGAATTGGTCAGAGGAAGTCATAAAATTTAAAACAAACATTTGAGTAGGAACCCTGTACAAAAAATTTTATATTTTTTATAAATAAAATAAATATTTTATAAGTTGTTTTAGTTATAAAATTGTATGAACATTTTATTGCTGTCTTACATAGATACAGTATCAATGTACATGTAAATGCTTATATTTATGAACGTCTCGAACTAGAGAAAGGGCTTTCTATATTTTAGCATCTTTTAACTGTAAGTACATTTTACTGATATTTATTTGGAACACATTTATCATTTTAAAAAAATTATTAAGTAAAATAAAACATTACACTGCTGCAAATAATGAAATATTAATTACAATTTTGTTGTTTATTTAGTGCAGTTTAACAATAAATATTTATCAGCATCATTAACTTCATTTTAAGTGACTAACCTCTTTTCCTATTTTATAAATCTTCTTCTGAAACTGAATTTTTCTTTTAGTTATACTTAAAAATAAATTTAAACTCTTATTACTATACAGAGCTTCTCAAATATTAGGTCTTGAATCAATAAACTCGCAGATTAAATTATTGACATTAAACCTGTTTATGTAGTTGAGGAGAGTTATTAACACTAAATTGCTTTTGCTAATGATAAATGAATCTTATAGTCAGTGGAGTACTGAAAACTCAGTCTAATGTGGACCGAAGGGTGGCCGAGTTTGTGAAAATGCCAGGTTATCGGGAATGGGGTTAAAAAAGAATAAGTATGAGTGTTTCCTCAGAAAATACTGTACTGTACTTGTATGTATTGTTTGCTTGAGAATACAACAGGGAATAAACTGCCTAAATACCCTTAAACAAAGGAAAAGTATGTGTTTTATGAAGGCACAGAACATTTAATACATGAAAATGAAAATTAATGAATACACAGCGTACAGTAATTTACCTGATAAGACAGACCTCAGAAAAATACTTTGAGGCATAAAGCTGTCTATAATGAAAATTAACTAGCTGACTTTTCAAAAAACTGGCTAACTTTTTTTTAAAGAAATGCATAATGTTCTGTTGTCTTTTACAGTGCACTCTGCATTTTGCTGCTTCGTCATGATGATGACAAAAGAACAGTAAGTTCATTACTGATGCACTTTGTTGTTCAAAATACTGAAGAGCGGTTTCGACAGCCTTTAGTCCGTCACTATGTGATATTTTAAAAGCTTGTATGGTAGAGTTTTCAACGTCAATGTCTTTATCATTTTCAGGCATTTTTTCATTAACTGTGACAGCAGCAATAATTTCTGCATCAGACATAATGTCTTGCTCGGAATCATTCTGGAACCATTGTTTGACATCATTTTCCTCTGCTTATGCACATCCAGGAACTCTTTTCAGGAGGTTGAGTAAGTATACATTTTCTGCATCATCATGTTCAACGAACTCATTTCCCTCGTGATCAAGGAGTTTTCGCCAGGAACGAACTAGTGTTAATGACTCTAACTCATTCTAGGCGTCTGCCACCCACCCAACAACATCCAACAGGTTAATTTTCTTTAAGTTCTGGATAAGACCTTAACCATCATCGTTTGCAGAAAGAAGGGAGGATAACAGCTTGCGCCGAGTTATCCAGACTGCTGGGTTATCGAATGCCGAGTTTTCGGGACTCTACTCTTTTTACATATAGATGTTTGTGGAAGACAATAGATAGGTTCAGTATGGTGCATTATTTACACTATTTATTCTTCATTCTGTTACTATGTAATTAGGCTGTAATTTGAAAAAATTGTAGACCTATAAATTCCCACTGTTGGCTGTCTGTCTTTCCTTAATTTTGAGTATGGAGTTAGAGAGGCAAAAGACAAGACCGGATATGGAAACCTCAGGAGGCCCTGATTAACTATATACAAACTTCTGATGCAAACTGGAAGTCATGTTATTTCAGTTCAAAAATTTTCCCCTGAAAGATGTTAGATAGATGACTGGCATGACTCTATTGTTAAAGGAAAAGTATGATGTACAGGGGCAAGCCATTACTAATTTGGGGCAGTTCAGAATTGTGACAATGTCACAATAAATAGTTGCTCTTTAGTAAATAAATGGTTAGTCTTGACTACAGATAATTTATTTTATGCTGGAGTTTTTAAAAATATATGTATTCTATTCAGAGAGAAGTTCCATTTTATAATTTTATTTTCTCTTATAAGTTCAATTTTGTATTTCATGCAAGGGTTTAATCTCTGTAATTTCTAATTTTTCAGCTAATCTGCACTTATGTAATCAAACGTACTAAATATTTCAATTTCATTTCATTTAAAACTAATTAATTTTGGATATATTTTCATTACTTTTAACTGCACCATTTGTTGTCATATTTTGTGTCCTTTATTTAATTTAAATTAAATGATTTGTAAACGATAAATCATCCAAATGTTTCTTGACATCCATTCCTTTCTGCTGTATTTAAATTGTTTTGACCATAAGAAAGTTTTCTGTTGACCTTGCCAGATGCTCCACCCTAATGTGTAAAAAAAAGGACTTATGGATGGGTGGAGCATCTGGCAAGTGATAGAAAAATTAATTATATAAATAAATAAATAATAATGACAAAGATGATAATTTTTCTCAGTTGCTTCTAATGATTCTCAGAAGGAATCCCAGAGTAATTTTTTTTATAACTAAATATCAGATAAGCTCCTTTGTGTAAATATGAAGTTAGGTGCTTTATATAGATTAAAACTTGTTTTATGCATTTTTAATAATTTCTGATTTTGAATTAAATAGTTTTAGTCAAAGTAAATGTCTTTATTGAAAGTAAGTGTTTGAAACTTAGTTTATGGCAAATTGATAGCTTTAGTTTATCAGAATGAAGTAATTACTTTAGTTCAAGATAAAAATTAAAGATAATTTAAATTCCTGAAATGTAGAAATATAAATTTCTATAAAAAATACAAACCTCTGAACCTTATAAATGAAATCTAGCATAATTAAGTCAGATAAAATACAAATGCTTTCAATCTACATAGGAGATTTTTTTCAGGTTAATTAATGTCCTATGTAGATTGAAAGTATTTGTATTTTATCTGCAGTAAACTAAAATTTTATTTATAAGGTTTAGAAGTTTGCATTTTTTATGACATACTTTATTTCAGTCTTACAGTGTTTGAATTATAAATTTCTATAAAAATTATTTATGGAATGATCAAAAGATATCAATTTTCAGCTAGCAGCCTGTATGTAAGTCTAGAAGCTCCTTATTTTCAAATTTATTTATGCTTGTTATGCGTGAATATAGAAAATATTCAGGGTTACTGTAAAGTCAGTTAAGAATGCTTTGTTTTATGTTGTATATATGCTTCTAAATGCAAACTGTAAACAGAATTTAGAACATGTTTATCTTTTACAGAATTGCTGGAATATGATTAAAAAATTTTAAGTAATTTTTAGTTAATTAACTTATTTTGTTGAAATTTATGCATTACTATAGTTTTAGTATTACACTCACACTAAGTAATAGTAGTAGTAAAAATAAATTTTCACTGTGTACGGTGTTATTAATAGTTTTCTTTATGAGCGCTTTCAATGAATATATTTTTGTCATTCTCAGGGAGTTTATGCGGTACCATTGGAAAATCCCGTAATGGGGAGCAATACGAGATACATTGGGGCCACAGCAAGAATGCTTGCTACCTGCCTAGCTGAACACCAGGATCATGTGGCCAAAGGAAGGTGTACAACAGAGCTCGCAAGAAAGGTGCATGGTCTGAATTACAACTTGTTGTGGACTCATTCTACAATACTCAGAGCCTGCAGCGACCAAAAATTCCTCTTTATATGGGAGTCTCTATTCATAACAACCTTGAAAATGTGCAACACACCCACTCTGGAACTGCCCAACATATGGATCGCTGTATATAAATGATTAAATAGCGATTTACATCGTCTGTCACACCAATGATGTGGACCAGCACCACGCATGCGCCGTATTACATTGCATGTATTTGAAATTTATAGCCGTTTCATATCGAGTTTATTCCAAAAGCGTTTTATTTGAAATTATATGCGTTTCTTTTCCGTTTCGAACATACATGTTTGATTTAAAAGCTTTTATTTTGCCTGAGGACAACAAAAATATATTTGTTGAAAGCGCCGAAAAGAAAACTATTAATAATGCCCATACACAGTAAAAATTAATTTTTACTACTTTTACGCATTACAATGGTTGAAATACTTTTAAGATACCCTGCATAGTAGCCATATTTTTTGAACGGTCTGTAAATATTCAAACTTGGTCTAATTATACATTCACATAGGATCATTAACTGATAGATGAATGAATAACATTAGAAAATTTAAATTCTAACTCCCTTTAGTTTCTCGCCCAAGTGAACTTGGGCAGGTTACATAGCGTTACAGAAAACTCGGTCCTTTCACCCCTAAAATAAATTTTTTTTTCCTTCAATTTTTGGATGTTTTTTAGGTCTCCAAATTTTTTCAAAAAATTTTACCCGCGCGAAAAAATTTTATTGCGATTTTAATTTACCTTTAATGACGCATGATTAACGCTTAATTGTTTTTTAATGTGATTTTTTTATCAAATTTCATTCATTGTTCTAAAGTTGTTGTGCATGGATTTTACTTTGGTAAAGTTATTTAAAGCTAGTTTCTGATATCAAAAACGACCTACAATAGTTTTTTAATTTTTTTAATTAATATATTTTATTATATATACGTTTAATTAAGTTGGGGGGTCGGAAATTGCAATAAAAATTTTAATTTTTAAAAAATATTTAAAAATATACGGCCAGCTAGTATTCACCCTACTTTAAACCCTTGTCCTCCCGAGACGTCTATGAGAATGTCCCGGGAAATCCAACTCCAGCTGTTCTCAAGGTCATCCAGCTGTGTAAACAATGACTCATTGGTGTCAAATTTTGCAGAAAGACGAGACAAAGGAAGTTAAACTTTGAAGCTTGTTCTTCAAAATTAATGCATTTCTTTCGTTTCTTTTCAGTTTTAAGTATTTTTTATGTTTAATTACATTAATATTAAAAATTGCTGGGAACTAAAGCAATTAATCAGTTCAATTACTTAATTATTCCATCAAAATACAGTTGTGAATAATAAGGATAATAATGTGAAATTACATGCTTTTATTCTGCTATTGTCCAAATATTCTAAAAAAAATCAACAATTATTAGATTATTTTAGCTCAATCTGTGATAGTTAAATGACCTGTTTGGTAAAAGTGTTGGTCTGCTGCTCTGGAAAACCTGGGGTAAATCTGTGTTAGGAATCTCAGATGTCAGGTTCTGTACTTCATCAGGTTGATTAATTGTGGGCCTACCCATACCCATGATTGGCATTTTTCCTTGTATTCTACAAATTAAAAGAAATATAAATTTTCTTTCAGTTACAGTTTTACAAATTGAGTTTAAGGAAATGTTCATTTTTAGAACTTTACAATAGTCTATGCCAGGGGTGTCCAACCTTTTTGTTTTTCTGGGCCGCATTGGAAGAAGTGAAGGAGTTTTGGGCCACAAGTATATATAATATAGGCTATAATTGTGGCCCAGTATACAAGTATATTTAAGGATTAACACGTCTAGATTATAATAATAAGTATTAAAACTTTATCACGAAAATGGATATTTTAAAAAATTACTTCTACAGACACTTTCAATTTTTACGTAGAAATAGATCATCATCATCATCAACCTATCAGAATGAAGTAATTACTTTAGTTCAAGATAAAAATTAAAGATAATTTAAATTCCTGAAATGTAGAAATATAAATTTCTATAAAAAATACAANTCATAAAACTCATTATATAGCTATTTTCTGTTATGTCAAATGAAAGTAATTTTGAAAAGAGACTTATTGGAACAAAGAAACTTTAATTGAAGTAATTATGAAAATATCTGTATTTTAGAATAAGTATACTGTCCTTGAGATAAGAAGTATATACTTTCATAAAACTCATTATATAGCTATTTTCTGTTATGTCAAATGAAAGTAATTTTGAAAAGAGACTTATTGGAACAAAGAAACTTTAATTGAAGTAATTATGAGTGAAAATTACACCTTTAAATATAAAATAATGCAATTTTATTTTAAAACACTTTTAAATAGTTGATGATTTATAATAACTTTTCTGGGAAAAATAACACATGACAGATGCTTACTAAATTTATCTAGAAAAAGATAAAAGAGTTTTAAGTTTAATTCTGTAAAATCTATTTTTCTAGTCTATAGATAAATTATTTCACAAGTAGATATATTTGTTATTAAATTGTGAAATATAGTATTTCTAATTCTTATAAAATATAACGGCATAATATATTTTCTAAGTATATTATCATAATGATTTATAAATGCAATTAGTAATTCTTCTGTAAAATATTTTACATAATATGAAGCATAGCATACAGAATACATAATTATTACAGTACTCCTAGATTCTCACTACAGACTTTGTTCAACAAATGTTTGCAAAATAAGATTTAAAAAAAATGTGATTTAAATAATTTACAATATATTTCTATCCTACAGTTGTTACATACCATTTTACTTAAATTATTGGAACCGAACAACTTCAGTTTTCAAAATATGTTTTAATTCTTAAAAATAAATTCTCTGTAGAATTTTATTTATTTTTAAATAATTTTATTCTGTTTTCTTATACTTGCATATAATTGTACAATTACAATTCTTTGAATAAAATTTTGATTTTATATACAATTTGATCCTGAAATGATTATTTTATTTATTAATAGAGATTATATTATAATAAATATTTTTTGTTATCTCATCAGTGGTTGTACTGTTATTATGTGATATTTCATCCATGAAAAGTTTCTTTTTGTATCATTTGGAATTTGGTTGAAAGTTCATTGCTAAATGAAATACAGTCGAACCTGTCTATCTCAAATCTCATGGGTACAAGAAAAAAAATTTGATATAAACAGGTTTTGAGTCATAAAGGTTTGTATACAGTAAACAATAGGTTTGATTTGTGGTATGTTATTTTATTAATACAATAGCATGTACTGTACAGTACATACATGTAATAAGTAAAAATAAAATGTTTTTGACAATTGTTAATTGGTCAATAATTTCTGACGCCTGACTTTTTTTGAAGGTAATCAATAGCCACAAATGCATCCTGACTAATATCTTCCTGACAGTCAAAGAAAGATCTCAACATTTCAATGACCTTTTTTGGCTTCTTTTGTGGTAATAACTTTAGGTGAATCTATCTATCTGACCCTCTAGTTTGTCGTCATCAGAAACTTCTCACTTTTTCTATGATTGGTCAACATTCTGCATGTTAGCAAAGAATTGTCCATGTCCAAAAACTCTTCAAATGAAATGTCTAGATCAGGGATGTCCAACCTTTTTGTTTCTATGAGCCACATTGGAAGAAGTCAAGGAGTTTTGGGCCAAAAGCATAAATAATATAAACTTGTGGCCCAATATACAAGTATATTTAAGGATTAACATGTCTAGATTATAATAATAAGTATTAAAACTTTATCACGAAAAAGATATTTTAAAAAATTACTTCTACAGACACTTTCAATTTTTACTTAGAAATAGATAAATTCATTTATTATAAAAGAGATAAAAATGAAAATTTATTTGAAAAACACAAATATTTGTTTTATTTGGGTCTCTAATCAATAAAAAGCAATGAAACACCATTTAAGGTGCATTTTTATTCAACTAATATATTTACAAATAATATGTAGCCCAAAAAGTAGCCAAAGCGCCAAATGATATTTTTTACGTCAAATTAAAAAATAGTAGCCACATTTGGCGCAATGTAGCCAAATCTTGCAACACTGGAAGAAATACTAAATAAAGTTGGAGTAATGACTCAAAGGATTATAGACCCAAGTGTGGGGAAAAAGAGGCAAAGGACAAAAGATAAAGAAGTGAAAAAGGTTGAAAAATTACAGGTCCATATTTGCTTAACAGAAGATCTTTTTAACGTTTCTCACTACTACATCTTTTGTCCTTTCTCATCTTTCCCTCCTTTTCCCAAATTTGGGTCTGTAATCCTTTGAGTCACAACGCCAGCTTTATTAGTACAGTCGACCCCCCTATAATTACGGTCCCTATAATTACGATTCCTATAAAACTATGAAAAAATATACGTATTTTGGAAATGTTGAGTCGGATTAGTGTAGAATCGATTAATTTTATGGAAGAAAACTTTTCAATCAGCCGTAGTCCGTAAACTTGACACGTGTCGGGCTGTGATTGGAACGACTTGTAAGAAATCGGATTCCTAATAAATTGGAACGTATCTATATCTTATAGGGGGGTCGACTGTAATCCTTCCACATTCACACATCTCCAAGTATTTGAAAATATTTTCTTTCCACTCAAAAATAAAATATGAATAAAGGTTTACGGCTTTGTGAAACTTTTTTTGAGTTTATGCTGTTGAAATAAATAAATAATAATAAATTAAAACATTTGTCGGTTTTGTTTACATGTTTATTGGGCCGCATTGGAACTTGCCTTGGGCCGCATGCAGGCCACGAGTTGGACACCCCTGGTCTAGATTAAGTCTGTTCTTGATGATTATCTACTCTTTCA
Organism: Centruroides sculpturatus; assembly: GCF_000671375.1. Classification (NCBI taxonomy): domain Eukaryota; kingdom Metazoa; phylum Arthropoda; class Arachnida; order Scorpiones; family Buthidae; genus Centruroides; species Centruroides sculpturatus. Next base: position 5,518 of record NW_019386269.1, on the reverse strand, counting down.
AATTTACTTCATTGGTTTCTGCTTCTTTCACTATGTCAATGGTGTTTTCTGTTGTTCCTCTTCCTCATTATTTCTTTGCTTATACCCTGATTTTAGAAAACTGTTCTTGATTGTCTTTTCTGTAACATTCCTCCAAGCACAGTCTGTCATCCTCATAGTATCCAAAACATTGATAGTGGGAAGGGTATTGCCATCATTGATGGCATCTAAAAGTTTTCAAATCAGGTTTCTTCTGTATCCCACTTTGAAACTTTAAATGGTCCCTTGATTGAGGGGTTGCACCTTAGATGTGGTATTTGGAGGCAAAAACCTAATAGTTATGTTTTTTAGAGTAGGGAGGTTGGAGTGAGTGTTGCAGTTATCAATGGAAAGATTTTCTTTTTTTAAACCCATAGATTTGTCAATTCCTATCAACTAGTCACTAAAGATTTCACTTGTCACCCAAGCTTTGTAGTTTGCTTTGTATGTTATAGGAAATGATTTCACTTATTAAGAAACATCTGGGCTTTGCAGAATGATCAATCATCAGTGGTGGAAGGTTTTCACTTCTAGTTTGATTAACTGTTAAGAGTACAGTCATATGTACCTTACTCTGGTTTTCACCTTGGCACTCTTGTTCCTTGAATATCACTGTTCTGTTGGGTAAACATTGGAAAAAAAGACCTATTTCATCAGCATCAAATACATCTGCAGGCTTATAGCCTTGAACAAGAGAAGGGTGCTCCTTGATCCACTCTTTGTAAATACTTTGTAAACATTTTCACTGCAAAGTTTCCTGAAGACAATGTTGTGTCTACTTTTAAAGCTCTCAAATCATCCATTTGCTATGGCCAAGTTTTTGGCAAAATCACCAGCTTTCCTTTGTAGCATCATTCTGCTAAGAGAAACTCCTTGGTCACAACATTGCACAAACCATTTTCTTACAGACTCATGTATTTCTGAAAAATAACATTTTGGATTTGTTTTTCACTTTCATGTTTTGAAAGTGAAAAACAAATCCAAAATGTTTTTCAGAAATACATGAACAAATCCATGAAAGTTTTTCTTTACTGAATATCTGTTCTTTATTATCGTTGAAAGGAGTACTTGATGGAAAACCAAAGTTAGTCACAATATCATTCTTTCTCTTCTGAGGATTTCCATCAAAAAATTTTAATGGAAATCCTCAGAAGTTTTGATGGAAATCTTAAAGTTTAAGATTTTCCTTTTTTTTTTTCAATTGAAACAATTGTGAAAGGGACATTCAACTTTCTTTTCACACTAGCCATTTGTTTCTCTTAATGTCACAGTCATGGACTTAAACTATGTCAAAAAACTGTTAGTCAGGGAAAGTTAAATTCTATTATAACATGTCACTTGGAATAATAACCAGTAAGGCACAAGTCAAACTCATAGCCAGTCAGAGAAAAGCAGTTTTAATTGCAGCTTTGTACTGTTTTATGAGAAATGTTTCTCAACTACGATTTTTCTATCAAAATGTAGTCACTGAGCTTTGAATTTGTCATTGACACTTCATAATTTGAGACATAGAGGTTTGGGAGAAAATTATTCACGAGAAACAGAAAATATATTGAATTTAGGTTGCAAATGCAGGAGAGAAAAATACGAAATAAACAGGTACGACTGTAGCTGAAATCATAACTATTTAGAGTGAAATGAACGTTAATGAAATAAACTGATATTTATCTTATAGCGTGTTAGATAACTGATTTTTTTTTATTTTCTGCATTTGAGAATATTATAGTAACTATTAATTAATTATTATTAATAAAACCCCAGACAATTAAGATCATATGCATTAATAACAAATTTGAATAAAGACGTTTTTCTCGTTCTTTTTGTAACTTCGATATATATGATAACTCTCATTACTTTCAGCCATATCTCTCTCGGGCTGATCCCTTCCCATCGATCAAAAGAAAAAAATTAAATTTGTTCAAATTTCAGATCATTATTTTAAAAAACCATTTACGATTGTAAATACTGTATAACAATAATTTATTGGACCGTCCGCAATACAATCGTCGTGCACACGTTAACAAAAGACTCAAATATTTTTAATTTTTGAGTTAGTCTCCCTCTCTTTGGGTTCGTATGGATCTGTTACTGATCTCTCTGTCTGTCGTAAATAAACGTAGTTTTTACGTAATTGATTTTTATTCTGAGTAAGAATGAATTAGCATTCTGGAATATGAATCTGTCATGAGCATGAACCCATGTAAATTTATGTGTAGAGAGAGAATCGAAATGACAACAATAAATAAAAAGCCAAACGTATTTTTATTGTAATGTTAAGTTATTTTATAAGATCATCGAAGTAATTCAAAGATGTAGGAGAACTAAAAAGAGTTTTTTCTCATAACTTTCAAAATTCGTTTATCAGATTTTGTTAATTAATACATTACGATAAACAGTATAGCTATCCATGCTAGTTGTTTATTAAAAAATAAATAAAATAACAAAAAGAAAATTACTGTTAATTTTTATTTTATTATTCTACAACAAATCTGTTCAGTTTTTTAAAATTATATTGTAATATATAAAATGTACGAGCCGTCGTACGTACAGTACTTAAATGTTACTTTGTTGAACTGGCCAGTTTGCCTCCGGACAAAAATAGTTTCTGCACTGTGGACTGTGAGGAGTGAAAAAAGTCTTCGTATTTTTATCCTATTATAAACGCATTAATTCAGTAAATGATTTAATACAAAATTTAAAATAATTATATTTTCTCCACATTAAAAAAATAAAAATTGAAACAAAAGCAAATAATTTTTCTAATTTATGGGTTAAATTTATGTAAATGAATAAATTATAAAACAGGCAAAGCTTTGTAATCTATCCATAGTCTCATAGTCTTAACGTCATAATTTTGATAGCCCTAATATCGTAATATGTTATGTAACAGATGTAGCCAAATCTTGTTGCCGTAAGAGCTACATACAGTATCACCTAAAAGAAATATGCGAGAGTCGCATCCTCTAGTGAAATAATCTATATATATAACCCATTCAACAGGTGTCCGTCCTTCCTTCCTTCCGTCCGTCCGTCCCGTAACCATTTGACAACCGACACTACAGGCGCCCCTATCGTGTGTCATATTTCAAACATTCAAATTAACAATTTTAATTCTTATATAAATTAACAATATGAATTATTATTATTCATTTGGCAATAAATTATTATTTGGTCAATATATATCTATATATATAACCCATTCAACAGGTGTCCGTCCTTCCTTCCTTCCGTCCGTCCGTCCCGTAACCGTTTGACAACCGACACTAGAGGCGCCCCTATCGTGTGTCATATTTCAAACATTCAAATTAACAATTTTAATTCTTATATAAATTAACAATATGAATTATTATTATTCATTTGGCAATAAATTATTATTTGGTCAATATAACAATATAAATAATTCAGTATATTTGTAATATGAATTTATTATTTCAGTGGCTTATATCTCGCGAAGGGTCGCGAGTAGGGGTATGGTTCCTTTGCCTTTATTGTTCGCACAAGGGGCTACAGTTTGGGGGGTCGCCACCTCTTCACCTAATCTTACCATTGGGACTTTAACAGAGCTGTACAGCATATTGATAGGAACAAAAAAGTCAAAGGAACCGTGCTTCATGGAAATTTGTAAACAACGCCCACTAGGGGGCGTCCCGGGCTAATAGTATTTTATATTACGTATAGTTAAAATATAGGCTATATTTATCATTGTTCTATAGTAAATATCACTGTTACTTTAACCAGCCGCTCATAAAGTACCAGTAAACATTCATTTAACTCCTTCGAACGTATTATTGGCTTTCAGCTATCTGTTTAAAGTTGCGAGTTACATTTACAATCCACGTATATATTACATTACCTAATAGTCAGAAAACTTACAAAATGTTGCATATGTGTAAGTAGTATGTACTAAGTTTATAAAGAGAAATTGTATAAATATTCGGAAGCCAAATTAAGGGTCTAGAAGAGCCACATTCAGCTCGGAAGTCGCAGTTTGACCACCGCGATTATATAATATATGCTATCAGCTGTTAAATTAAATAATGAATTAAAGAATCTTTATATACAATATATTCATTACAGATTTTACAATGCATTGAATCAAAAGCTATTTTGTTCTTAGCTTTCTGCAATGATATTAAATCCAGAAATCAAACTTGATGTATGCTTATATTCGTCACTGTAATTTGACCATAAATAGCCATTTATGTTCTTTGGGATAGATTTAAATAGATAGAATAATAAGATAATATAAATAAGATAGAACAATAAATATATGTTTATAGATTTAAACAGATTTGAAGTAAGCTTTTAACACTTTTTTTATTATTATTATTATAACTAACAGTTTTGAGATCAATAACAAATCGTAAAGATTTTTAAACATTCATAATTACAATGCAATTTATAGTTTTCGTTAATATATACGAACATTGAGATGCTTCAGTGGATATTTTGTATTATTAATTTCTAGAACTGTTACATTTACACGGAATTATGAAAAGGGTTAAGCCATACGGGACTTTTGGAAAACATTTCGTAAAGTGCTGCAATAACAGAACTTGTATCTGTCAGGAAATAAACCGGATGTTTACGTTTCAGCTTTCTTATAATCACAACGTTTGAAATGTTTTAGAACAGTCATGAGCAATTCATAGTCTGCAGGCCGCTTACGGCCTCAAAGTGCTAATTTAGACTCCCGGATCTTTATCGATGCAGTTTTATTTTCCTGTTTGTCTCGTGTCATTAACCCAGTCCCAATTAAGCTGATGTTTGCGAATATTCAAATCGAACTTGAGCAGTAAAAAGATGGGAATAAACTATATATTACTAGCTTGTATATCATTAGTAGACATATATGTTATTTTAGTAACTTACTCAGTATGTTCAAAGCCTACAACTCCGTAAAAATGCACGTGATTTGGCCCTCTGGAAGTCTGACGTTCACTTCCGATTCGCATTCAGAAACGATGGCTCATAACTGTTTTAGTTTTGATTTGATGAAAGGTGATCTTATACAGTTTTGAAAATATCTATTTATCTTCATCGATAATTATTGATTTTATGTTGTAGTCATTGGCGTCGATTCATATGGGACAGAGGGGGGACATCCTCTCAATAATTTTGTCCCCCCTCCCAACGTATTTTTATTTTATATCTTTCCACAAAAATTAAAAATAGAAATGATTTCTGTACACAACAGATGCACTTTATTTTGTATATCTGTTAGGCTCAAAGACCGACACCATAAGAAATTTTTCTAATTGTCGTTGGCCCGTCCTCTGGCTATTTATACAGATGACCCCGGTAATCTATATATATAAAATTGCTTGTCCTGACTGACTGACTCACTGACTGATTCATCATCGCCCAGAGCAAACCGCTGGACCTAGAGAGGTGAAATTTGGTACACAGTTATGGTACGTCATGAAAACGCACACTAAGAAGGGATTTTTCGAAATTCCCAAGTGGGGGAGAGGGAGAGCATTAAGGGTTAACCGGAAAA
>NW_019386268.1:0-73001 GCF_000671375.1 Centruroides sculpturatus | reverse complement strand
TTGTTATGCTAAATGAACTTTAACAGCAAGAGACTCACTAATAATATAATTACATTAAATATCATCATCAAAATTAAAAAGAACTAATTGACTTACTCAGAAATGAGATTACCAAATTATTTAAAATTGAAAATTAGTTGCAATTGTTAAATTTTTGATAAAAGTTAATGGCACATTGCACTTTTAGCTTATATATATATATACAGATCATCTTATATTTTTTGCATTAGTTATTTGATTCAAAACTGAAGACCAATTATTTCATAAAATTCAATGTCTAAATTCAAAATTTCAAATATTTCATATTACAGTAAAACATGCCTAAAATAGAACCTGAATAAAATGGAAATCTGCCTAAATAGAAAAATTGCTCTATTCTGAAAAATTTTTTAAATATTAACAGAGAAACAAACACAAATTCTCTTAATAGAATGAATTGGAAATTAATAATGAATAGACTACTTTATTAGAAAACCACTGAAAAAATATTCACCTTTTAATTCTATGAAATTAAATTCAAAGTGCTCAGTGTACTCATATCTTAAAGTATTTTTATCAAAGAAAATAATAATTAATATTAGAAAAAAAACCTCTTCAGTTTGAAAGAGATGATTGTTATATTGTGCATGCACTGATGATAAGTACGATAATGCAATTTAAGAAATAATGGAGAAATGTGTTTTATAATCAGTCAGATAGTTAAACAATGGAGTGAATTCTTGGCAGAATTATATCACAGTCAAAATTATTTTTCTGATAGTAACTATACGTATAATTTTCAAAATAACAGTCATTAAAATTGTATTTTATTAATTCATTATATTATTCTATCTCAATTTAACCAAATTTCAAAATTTATTTGTAATTCATGATTCATAATAATATAAATTCATATCAATTATGCACATCAATCGAAACCTGATATTACCACAACTGCCTTAAATGATCGATAAAATTAATAATTATAATACAAGATGGTGCATAACACCTCACACTTTAGTGCCAAATTCATTTCTAATTTATAATCATTATATCCAAATTAAGCCTGATCATTTACAGCAGTTGTGGGAGTATATTTTCATATCAATTAGCTTCTAAATGAAGTTTATCCAAAAAAACTGAGCTATTTAAAAATATAATTTTAATTTTTAATAATAAAGAATTTAAGATGATTAATNTATTGCTATAAAGATAAAATGTACTGTACTATACAAAAGATAAAACTTTTAAAATTTATTTAAGGCCCAAAATTCAATTAAAGTAGTTTACTAGGTACAGTAGTAGTCTTATTTAAACTTAAAATCACACAGAATGGATAGAACAAAAATCTGAATAAATTCAAAATCTTTACAATCAAAAATTTACTTATTGAAAAACAGTATGTATGAAGAAGTAATATATACATATCAAATGATTATCTAATTGATAATTTTAAAGTAGATAATTTTATTCCATAGATGAATTCAAGTCTCGTGTATATATACATATACAATATACTAAATTTATATCAGACATATTTTTTCTATTATGTCAGAATGTGTGTGACCCTATTCTTATATCAAAAACTCTGGCTCAATGTCAAACACCTGAAATAACTACTGCATTATTTAAATCTTGTCTTAACACAGAGAATATTTTTAGTACCTGTGATATTCTTTTCTGAGTAAATATTAAACTGGATCTTAAAATTACTGTCACTACTACAGAAATCTTCCCACATTACATCAATTTTAAAAATTTAACTAGTATAATATAATATATTTGCTTCAGATGAAAAGCATTTTAATTCCTGTTTAAAATGAAAAGTTAATTGACTAAAATTATTATATTAATGAATTAATGAAGAGTTAATTATCTGATATTAGAATTTACTTTAAATACTATGAAAATTCTCATAGTAAAATTTATGTAATAATAAATAAATATAAACTATTGTTTATTTTATGTAAGTGTTAAAATTCTTAACAGCAGCAGTTTAATCCTAATAGAATCAGCATTTTAGCAAGTGCTTTTGATATCACATTGTTTTGGTTATTTTTATTATTCTTTTATCTGTTTTTTTTTTAATCATAAATATAAATGAAGGATATTGATGTTATAATGTTCAAATTTTAATACTTGCAAATTTAAATGTGTTTGTTCATTTTTGGTCAAATGATTAGTCAAATAGAATTTTTTTCAACTATTCTACATTGTCTGAAGATTAAAGATGTCAATGTGATGTTGAAAGTACTTGCTAATTTTCTGTTATTTCTTAAAAATTCTATTTTAATGCCAAAAGACAGCATTGGTTATTATACTAAGTTCTACTGAATTTGGAACATAGAAAAAATGAGAGCAAGTTGAGAATTCTTTCGATATAAGCCTGAAGCGGGCCCTAAGCAGAGCTGAAAATGTTTACTTATAGTATAATTTGGTAACAAGAAATGTTATACAGCTGGAAAAGTATGCAAGGCTGTTTTAAGTCATTGGTTATTTTGTATATTAAGTAATAATAATATAACATTTAAACCAAAAGTAGATATATAAAATTCAATTTAATTTAAAAACCATATCATAATATCAATAAAAAAATTATTTGCATATTAATCAATGCTCTTTATATGGCTATTATAAAACTAAAAACATTTGAGGACCTTTCTTCCAATCCAGTATAAAATTCCAATACAACACAATTTAGAGTCTGATAGGAAAAGACAATGCAAATACAGATGTGATCTGTCAAGGGTGATGCCTTTTGAGAGGATGTTCTATGGGTAACTGGTCCCTATTTAGGTGCTAGATATGTAAATATAACTGAAAACTCCATGCAACCAGCTTAGTCAGAAAGAAACCCAAGACCATCTACTATTGTTCAGTGGTTTTATCCCTAAACCACTGGTGGTATCTAAACTGTACAGAAGACATTTAATTATCTTAATTTCCAATGTATATTACAGGAAAATATGGCCAAGAGATTGAAAGAACCTGGATAATATAAGGTTTTAATATAATTTGTAATAAATGATAAGAATGAAATAGCTGAGAGGAATGTTCTTGATGAATAAGTTTAGCTATATTAAATTCTTAATAAATCTTTTATTGAAATTAAAATTAAAAGTAGCATATTACTCCTTAGATGTGAGGGTATTTTACTATATTTACTGGTCAATCTCAAATGGCCAATGCTTCTACTGTAGATTTCCTTATGAACCTCAGTTAATGACAGTAAAACAATACTAGTCCCTTGTCCCATTATCTTAAGATAAATAAAATGTTAATTTTAACATTTTTAAGTGGGCACAGGAAATATTTAGCTGTTTAATGAACCAGCTAAACAAAAAAAAAATAAATAAGCTTGGGAGAACATAGTTACAACTACTCTATTATATGAAGTGTGCAATGCCGTACAGCTTATATTTACATCATTTTGATATTCCAGAGAATTTGTAACCTAGTGAGTTTTTAACCATATCATTATAAAATTGAAATGAATTCATTCACTAGAAAAAGGTGGTTTTTTTGGCATTTACAACATTATGGTATTGCATGTTTCATAGATTGTATCCTTGTGTAAATATAGGACAATTTTACATTACCATATGCACTAGTGTCATTGTTTAGCAGTTTTTACATATATAATATTGTTAATAATTGTTTATAAATTTTTTGGGTTGATTTATAGTTGAGAATTTGAAAGTATTCTTCAGATTCCAACAAATTTATTATTTTAGTATTCTCTAACAACTAGCTATAGTATCAGATTATAGGATCGCTTAAGAGTCTCATAGATTACATATTATAAAATATTAAGATGATAATAAATTTTAATATTATTATTTTTTAGCTATTCAATATTTTATGCTTATATAACAAAAACAACATATAAGCTGAACATATGTACTGAGTGATCACTGAATTATGACCAATGCTATAAAAAACAAGTGCATGCAATTAGTCTACCTACATGCATATATAAGACATCAGTGGTTCAGTAGGTACAAAAATTCAGAGCATGATGGATAAAAGAGTTTGACAAAGGACAGATTGTGGGAGTTTGAAAAACTGGTGTCTCCTGAATTTCCTAAGAGACTGAATTGTCAGAAAGCTTTCATGATTAAAGTGCACCAGAACTGTCATCAAAACAGTTATACAATGACACGACAGCAAACTGTAAAAGGTTGATGTTGGTGAGCACTAAGTTCAGGGCAGCTTGAGGAATAGCGGGCCTGGCGCAAGGTTGTCGCGCTTGGCCTTTTAATAAAAAATATAGTAGTTTTGAACAACAAAATAATATTTTAATGGTAAACATACAATCCGTTAAATAGATTAGCAAAAGTTATTTAACATAGAGAATAATGAAATGATCAATTTTTAAATTTTGCAAGAGTTAGATCGGGCAGGATCTAACTCTTGCAAAATAAGCCTTGTGTGGTCACACCACCCACGGGTTGGTCCTGACTGGGTTCAATGACTAATACAGACATAACAATGACTGTCCAATACAACATGTGCCAATCAGAATATTATTTGGTATGACCATATGTTGCATGCTGTATAAACACATGTTGCATATGTTTATCTGTTATTGGTTGTCTGCTGATATAATCTATATCTCTTCTAACAAAGGTTCATCAGCATAAAACACTTGCCTGGTGCAAAAGAGTATGCAAATTGGATGTTAGACTAAAAGAAAGTACAGTGGTACCTCAGGATATGAAATTAATCTGTTCCGAAACTGAAATTGTATCATGAAAATGTCGTAAGGTGAATCATTTTTCCCCCCATATGATTATATGTAAAACCAAATAATTCGTTCCAACACGAAAAACTTGAAGCTAAGTAATACATTAAAAAAAATAACTATAGTAAGGAAAACACTGAAAAATGCATTTTGTAGTTGTAAATGTATAAATAATCATAATAGAATAATAATTGATAAAAAAATGTGGTTTTATTTGCACTTTACCTTTAAGGATAGATGATGGTGGAGGTGTAAACTGGTGGCAGAAGAGAGGAAAAGTGAAATGATACTAAAACTTAACTTACATAACATAATGTAACAATAATTTAAAAATAACTTAGAAAAGATTAAAAAATTTGTGTTGTTATATATATATATTAATTTTTATTCACTGCTTTTTGCTTTCTTTCATTCACTTCCACCAGCACTTTCACTGGATAGAGGTCGCTTGGTAAAATATCTATCCAAAGAGGTTTTGCCTACTTTTTAAAATGTTTCTAGAGACTTAGGCAAATGTCATTACTCTGAGTGGCAATACAGCTAGTGTGAACCTTTTTTGGGATGTTTCTTTTCAATAAAATCAGTCACTTTCTGATAATACCTCAAGATTTCTTTTATTGAGAGAGATCCTTCCACAACGAAGCAAACATGCAGATCGAGACCAATGAACAGAAGTGAATAAAAAATGGCGCTGCAAACTAATGTAACATCATATGGCGAGTGTTTTGTTTGTATCATGGAGCAAAAATATGTTCGAATTTCATACCGTATCCTGAAAATTTTGTATGCTGGGGCGTTCCTATCCTGTACTACCACTGTATACTGATTGAACAAGTCACTTTTTACTCCACATATACACATTTAGCATTGACAACATTAAGCTCTTGATCCATCCTGCATGTTAACAGTGCAGGCTGGTGAAAGAAACTGTATCGTATGGAGTATGTTCAACTGGACTACTGGTGAATATGAAATAACATGACTGGTCCCTGCTATTGTCAAATGTTTGCTGACTTATATGTTCATTCTGCTGTTGCACCTTTTCCCAAATGGCTATGTTGTTTTCCAAGATGACAATGTACTGAGTCATTGAGCCAGAAAGTTTTGAGGAATACAATTCTGATTCCCACCATATCAATTTATCTCTAAACCTGATATCAATTCCGTAGAGCACTTGGACATATGGAAGGATTATCAGGTGTCTGGATTTACCAATCACCTCTATACTTGCATTGCAGGCTACATTACACACAACTTGGTTGGACTCATTTTCAAATGCATCCAACATCTTGCTGAATCAATGCCATGTTTGCTAACTGCTTTACTGAGGGCAAAAAAAGGACCTACAAAATATTAGGCAGATGGTGATAATTCAGTGATCAATTTATAGTATGAATAATGAAAATTAACTAAAAAATTAGAATTGATGAAATTGGATTTTTGTGTAGGTCATTAGTTTAAGCATTAATAATACATTATGACAATGTTAAAAACAAAGTTATTGGATATATTAAACATATGCTTTCTAGCATAACTACTTATAAATTAACAAAACTTTCTTAAAAAATAGTATTTTTGGAAAACTTATAAAAACTAATTGAATACCTGATTAATTTGTTTTCCACAGCTTCTCTACTTTCTTGTCTTTCTTTTTCACTCTGAATATGAATTATATTTTTATCAATTAATTCTTGAAGATCAGGTCTTTGAGATAATTTCATTGCTAATGAATCTTTCCTAGCTAGTTTAGCAACCAAACGACCTATCATAATATAAAATCATCATTATTTTTCTGAAATTCTAATCAAGTAATTTGATATTTAAAATTTTCGATAATATAAATAGATTAGTGAAAATCACAAAACTTGATGCCATTATAACAAGGCAAATAAACTGCTACATTTAACATTACCAAAATGAATTATAAAGATTTTCCAGTTTGTATTAGGTTAGAACTAGAACAGCATAGGAAACTAGGAAATATAGTGTAGAATAGATTCTACACTATATTTCCTAGATCTTACTATTTTTAAGACTCAAGCTAGTTACAGACTTAACAGATACAGCACTAAAGTTCTTGTTATTTCCTATATTGATTGGCATTTATTTGATACAACTTCAATCTTGCAATTGTTAATTCAACAAGCATTTATGCATTTCCCTACAGAGTGACAGAAATATATAATTGATCAAAATCTCTTGTATTGTAGATCATTGCTTTCAAAAGAACATTATTTCAAGTTTGATTAAAGCACAGCATCAATTTCAGTTGTATAGTGGAATGCCTAAATCAATTATTAATCCAAGCTTAAACACTAATGTTAGGTAAGGCATTACCTAACAGAGCGGATCTACAAGGGGCCAAACTGATCAGGATGTCTCACCGTGTTGAACACCTTTGAAATATGGAGGCACTTGAAATTTACAAAGATGAGTTACATGCCAATTGCATTAACTCTAATGATGCCATCAATGTGTCACATGCATGGAAGTACTGCTATGAAGGAACGGACAATGTCCACACCACCAGTTAGAAGCCACACCCCCCACCCTCAATCAGTTTAATTCATATGTATTTATATCATTTTTGTATTGCTTATATCATTCCAGTGCCATGGTAATGCCCATGCATATGTTTGTATACATACACGGTGTGTTCCATTTTTTGAAAATAATTTCATAATTTTGTTCTACACATTCATGTGTTCGAATCCCATTGGTTTTTTAAACCTGAAGAAAACCGAAAGTATGGTCAAAAGCATTTGTTTTTTATTAAATATTTACTACTAGGCTTTTAATTAAGGTTTATGAGTGTTAATTTATATACATTCCAGTATACATGTAAAAAAGTTGTTTTTTAGTTAAGGCCTGTTATTAAAGACAAAAATTTTAATTAATTCTAAACTTTGTTGTAGCAATTTTTTTTATTATAATTGATATTAAAATTTGGATGGTGCCATTACATTCTCAAATATAATTGAAATTTTATTAAAAATCTTTCAACAAAGTGGCATTCTTCCAACAGATTAATTGTATTGTATTGATGACACGAAATCTAATTAGTAAAGACCTGCAAAATACTGTACTTGGACTCAATTATTATTCTACTTGTAAAAACATTTTAAATATGAAACCTGCAGATATTTTTTCATCAAAAACTGATGGTATTAAAACTTTTCATTTTAGAAAAGAGTCATAGTAAATGGTTTTGGAATATGCATACAAAAATTTCATCAGAAATTTAGTCTATTTACTTTCACATATTGTTTACATCTGGTACTAAGTAATAGTAATATAACTGCAAATATTTTCCAGGTAGCTAAAAACAGTTTAACAACTTATTGCAGTACACTGATTACTGCTGAATTAATAAAATTATATTTTTGAACTAATTATTTTATCATTTTTTGTTATTATTATTACATTTCCTTGATTCTAAGACATTGCCAATTATAACATACAAGTTTTAAATTGAATTTGAGATTTTTTTTTTAATAAAGGAAGAAAAAAAATTTTAAAACTTAATAAATAAAATTTATTATTTAAATTTATTAACTTAAAAACTGTAGAAATAGAGTTGCCATTGTTTTTCTAAATTATTATTAGTTAAGTAGTAATAAGTTAGAAAAACAGTGGCCACTAATTCTATACATTTGCATACAAGAGTTTTCTTTTAATGTTGCATCATAATACCACCTTAAATACACTTTAAACACAGAGCAGTTTTAAATTAAACACTTTTACCAGCAAAGCTCATTAACATTGATGTGACTGTCGAACAGTAAAAAAATGAAAATGTTTACTGTTGGTACATAACACACTAAATGATCTATGTGCAATGACCTGCATTTGTTTTGGACAGTGCCATCAATTTTAAGATTCTTCTATTTCAAACAAGTAAAAATTAATACAAAAAAGAGCATATTTTAGAATCTAAGAAAAAACAGTAATTAATATTTTAACTTGTATTAACTTACATTGTTCATCATTCCCATAATAATCCCTCCATAGAATTGGATTATCAATATCTGAATCACTGTCTCCTCCAGAATTATCATAATTATCTCCCAAATGATTATTTATAAATGGTACAGGACGGTTTTCTTTATTTTCTGAGTTGTATTTATGGTTTGATGTGACAGTTATAACAGGAGATTGTAATTTACTACAAAAGAAAAAAATATAAATTTTATTTAAATATATTTGTATAAAGCTATGTAGTCTCATACAAGCTCACAAAATTAATTATTAACATTTGAATTAAACATGTATCAGATGAAATAAAACGAAATTATAAACTATTTATGTTGAAATATACATTGATAAATTTAGTGATCTAAATTATAAAAAAAATTCAAATAACTTCAATTTAAGTTTAGAACTTTAGCAATTTTCTATCTAATAATTTTTATTTTTAGTAATTAATTATAAAATTCATGTTCAAATTAATGCCTTAAAGTCAAACAACAGTTGGATTACTAATTGAAATTAATGCTACACTTTTATATGTAAATTTTATTTGCAGTTTCTACTATTCAGAGCAATTTTCTTTGGAGATTTATTTCATACAGAAGAAGCAACTCTAAACACTGCTACTGCTGCATATTTAAAACAATTTAATTAGAAACATTGTTGAAGTATTTTACCTAAACACACGAAGCTGTATGTTCAGCATTTCCTTTTAACTGTTTAAAATGTTGTAAAGCGGTTAATTCTTTAAGTTTTTAGTAGTACTTATTGTAGACAATTTTTAAGATAATTTACTGACTCTTCTGTTCTATTACTTTATTAGAAGAATAATCTTGATCAGAAAAGTAAGCTGCCAAAAAAGACAAGCCAAAATTTTATTTTTACTCTAAATATCTGATTACAAGATTTTACGGAATTATTTTTTTATTCAATTAAATTTATTATATTTATAAATGTATAGAAACTATGCCATTAGAATATTTGTGTACATCCAATATAAGGATAAAATCATTTCTAATTGAACATAAATAAGAACCTTTATCTAATCTGTTAGTAATTAATGAATTTTTATCCTGCTAAATTAAGGAACACTTTGCATTTCTCCATCTCAATTTTCAAATGAAAATGTAAATTATATTTATTTAACTTTTAATCTATAAATAAATAAATCCATAAAAGCCAACAAATTTTATGAATTGTTCATTTCATTAAAGAAAAAAAATTCTAATAAAAAGAGTAAAATATCATTTTATACAATGTACATAATATAACAGCAGTACTTGAATAAAAATTATGAATACATAATGATTAATTAAAATTAATTGTATCACACAATAAATTATGACTATGAACTATTAAGATTATTTATAATAGTAATAAGATTTAATAATTTGCATAATTTAATATACAGTAGACTACTTATTGTAATCATGAATATTGTTATTAAACATTTGTCATCAAAATTAGCATGTCCCAAAACATAAGTTAAATGCACTATAAAAACTTCACTTAAATTGTAATCAGAATTCATAATCAATCTTTGGGCATTTTAAAAAGCCGTCTTTTAATGCTGTTGGCCACAACATGTGATTGATAACATGCTATCATTTTCACTCTTAACCATGTTTCAAACATAAAACAATTGTTTTAATTTTTAATTGACTACAGTACAGTAGTTTAAATTACCGGCATTTCTTACTTTAATTATACCCTAGCTGTTGTAAATAACAAGCAAACAATACTGGATGAAGTTCATATTAATTACTAACAACAAAAATTTTCTGTAGCTATGCCTTGATCTTGCTTTGGCATCAAACTAGGCACTGGTATAAGCAGAGTAGAATGCATTCCACCAACAAAATATAACAACAGTTATAATTAATAAATCATTAAATCAATGCACACAGTCTTTAATTGTTTTAAGTCTTTTTAATGTCACAATAATACTAGAATTTCCTCTAATTGTCATCTCATACTGCACTTCAAGCTGTTATTGTTATCAGTTTAGACAAAGATTACATTAAGTGGATTCTACTGTATTAAAATTTTAAATTAAATGGCATATTAGAATCTTAAATGATACAAACCTAAACTGGAAAAGCATGCTATATAATAAAAATATTCATATTTAATAAAATGAAAAATTTAAAAATATCAAACTGATTAATATTTAAAATATTTCATTTTAGAAAAAAACAAACATTTTAATTATTAGAAAGTTATTAATTTTTTCATATTGCTAGATGAATATCAATCATTAAATTAAATACTTTGTATGTTCTAGACAGGGCTGTGGAGTTTTGGTGTTTTAGCCGGAGTCGTCAAAAAATCCGCTGACTCCGACTCCTTTTTACTTACCAACATGTTATGCATATAAAACGGAAAAATATTGGAGGGTCAAATTTGACACAATTTCAAGTTTTTTTTTTTTGCAAATCTATATGTTTGGAGACCCCCTCAAAAAAGTCAATAAACGGGAAAAATTCGCACACGTGTATGTGTTGGTGTCTAATTTGTTTAATTTATTTATTTTCTGTTCTGAGATATTAAACAATATCTCAGAATGGGTAAAATTTAAGAAACGAAATGTGGCACTGTAGCTCGTGTATAAAGGGCCATTAATACTATTAAATTTTGGTTCTTAATTAAATGTCGACAGGATGAAGACATAGAAGTGGTCATGTGTCATATCTCTTAATGAATATTTTACTCGTTATTAGCGTTCAAAATTTAAAAAAATAAAATAAAACTCGTCTCTATCCTCAAAGTAAGCTCTTTTGCCATTTTATAACAGTACAGTAAAACCCATTAAGATGTTCTCGCCTAATACATTAGAATGTATATGGGGACACGATTTAGTTCAACCACTTTGATGCTTAATAACTAACTCCTATGTTAAACCATCTGACTTTGATTCTGACCACAGAAATTATTAGGCTTCAAACAGGGTGAACAAAATCATGCCCCCCACACACAGTCTAACATCCACACATAGAAAAAAACCTCGAATCTTTTGCATATCTCAAAATTTCTAGGTATTCCGAGTCCAAAAATGTAAAAATTTGGGAGGGGTCATTTTCTGACCGGGCTACACGTTTCCTATGTTAAATATAACAGCCAGAAAAGTAAAAATTATCGAATACATACTGTAAGGTCTCGTTTTATGCGGTGGATACGTTCTACAGAAAAGCGCATAAAAAGAAATTCGCATAAAAAAAGACTTTACTTGCCTTGAAAAAGTAGGGATACGTTCCGTAATTTTCTAAAATCGCATAAAACCGAAACAACGAATTAAAATTAACTTAAAACCGCATAAAAAAGTTTGCAGAAATTAAAAGAAATAGGCTGCTTAATAAATTACTTCGAATGTCTGAAAGAAATTCATATAAAATTTAATTTCAAAACAATTACAGTTTATACCTTTCAATGCGAAACTCAGAATGATGTAATAGCGACTTGTCGATGGTATCATGTACAAGGGGAATCCCCGAATTGCAAAAGCTCACTCTAAAAACAAATCACTGACATCTGGATGTGAAGAGTTAATTAAATTTTACCCCTTTAGTTCCTCTCCCGAGTTAACTCGGGCAGGTTACATAGCGTTACATAAAACACGGTCCTTAAGACCATTTTTGAAATTTTTTTTTGAATTTTTGGAATGTTTTTTAAGTCTCCAAATTTTTTAAAAATATTTAAAAATATACGGCCAGCTAGTGTTCACCCTACTTTAAACCCTTGTCCTCCCGCGACGTCTATGAGAATGCCCCGGGAAATCCAACTCCAGCTGTGTTCAAGGTCATCCAGATGTGTAAACAATGACTCATCGGTGTTAAATTTCACAGAAGGGCGAGACAAAGGAAGTTAAACTTTGAAGCTTTTTCTTCAAAATTAACGCATTTCTTTCGTTTTTTTCAGTTTTAAGTATTTTTTATGTTTAATTACATTTATATCAAAAATTGCTAGGAACTAAAGCGATTAAGGTAGATCTAGCTGTCGTTTATATCCATAAAGGTTATGTCAGTGGAACAAATGGAGTGAGCTTTGAGCGTCCCACGATTTTTGGAGACTGTCTATACGCGGGCTTCCTAAACAAGCCTATTTGTATGTTTGTCCAAAAAAAATTTGGATGAAATACAAACCACACAACTTCAAAATCGCATTAAAAAAATCCGCATAAAACGAGACCTTACAGTATTTATATATTACTTAGAGAAGTCTTTTAGCTTTGGAATAAAAAGTTTCTAGTCTATCTTTATTAGAACTCTATTTATTGAATCTTTTATTCTGATGTCACGTGATGACATCAGAATTTCTGGGTCTCTTTCGGTAACAAGTCTGCCCCTGGTCGGAGTCGGATAGTAAGGAAAAGTCTGAGTCAGTAGATTTTTACGCAACTCCACAGCCCTGGTTCTAGATAATACATTGTTTTAAATCAATAATATAACAATGGCATTATGCTCACCTAAAATTAACTATCATTAAAAATGTTTTAATAAATTTATTAGTTAATAATTACTTAGTTAAATGACAAAATAAGTATTTTGACTTATGACTCAAATTATAAAATTATTAAGAAGAGATTAGAGTAATCTAAAACAGTTAAGCACAACACTACTACTAAAAAACATGCTAGCATATAGAAAAAATACAATATACCAGATGATTGTAAAGTACTATTCAATGCTGTTTAGAATTTTGGTAGTAATTTTTTATTTAATTGAATCATCATCTGAATGTTCTGAAATATCACCATACCAGATTTGTTGTATTTGGACTGCTAAACCTCTATCTAGACAGTGTTGAATAGGAGTACTTTATGAACATCTAACATATCATCATCATTCAATTTTCTCAGTGAATAAAGTTATGCAATTCAGTTTATGGAGTTCATACAATTTCTATATATACAAAAATTATTCATTTATTTATTCTATATATACATTCAAAAACCCACTCGCACACACTTTGCATACTGAAACATTCATGAGTTAGAATGAAGATTGTAATAATTCTACTTCTCTGAAAACTGCACTTGTCAAACTACCATATTACTACTAAAGTTTCTACAAAAATTTGCTAGCAATGGATACAGATATAGGTAAAACCAAACATGCAAATTTTTGTGCAAACCTTCTCCTCAAATATTCATTAGTGATTTCTTCATTTCAAATGCAATAATAAGAGTTTTGTATGGAAAGAATTTTCTATTTCCATCTAGATTAAATTTAGCAATTCATTTTTCTAAAATTTTGTTAAACCATGTAATTTTGTTTTGAAGATATCAACTCATTACAATTCTTTTAATAAATCAATTTCATCAGTAACTAATTATGCTGTTATAATAATTATATATCTGGAATTTGTTTTGTATAACATAGCCAATTCATATGGAAGCACAATCTTATATTGATACATCACTAATTTCATGATAAAACTATAATTTTTGTCCATTCTCCCCTCTTTTTTTTTTAAATGCATGAAGAAAAGAGTAATACTCAGATTATGAATAATGTTAGCAGATTTTAAAAGTTTTTCTTTCAAACATCTCCTCTTGATCATTTTTATAAACAAAGTAGCAGAACTTTAATAATCAAAATATACATTGTAATTATTTTGCAAAGAAATTAGAATTTTTATTTTTTTCCTATTGTTATATATAATTATAAAAAAGTATGATCATTATTCCATTTATTTCTGTATATTTTTAAATACTTTCTAGTACTTTTAATATTAATGATTAA
This sequence comes from Centruroides sculpturatus, assembly GCF_000671375.1. Classification (NCBI taxonomy): domain Eukaryota; kingdom Metazoa; phylum Arthropoda; class Arachnida; order Scorpiones; family Buthidae; genus Centruroides; species Centruroides sculpturatus. The sequence continues at coordinate 58,568 of NW_019386268.1, read as the reverse complement.
ATGGAAATGGAATGGAAATTATGTTGACAAGTTAATCTCTTCACTTCAAACAATTAGTATTAAAAAGAAAATTTTTGATAATTATTTTAAAATTATTTTATATCAATCTTCTTGAGAAAAATTTGATTATTAAAAATTTAAAGCAGAGTTGTTTTCTATGTAAAAATCATAAAAAACTAATAATAATACAAATGATTAATGAATATATATTTTATTTAGCATAACAATATTGTTATGCTAAATGAACTTTAACAGCAAGAGACTCACTAATAATATAATTACATTAAATATCATCATCAAAATTAAAAAGAACTAATTGACTTACTCAGAAATGAGATTACCAAATTATTTAAAATTGAAAATTAGTTGCAATTGTTAAATTTTTGATAAAAGTTAATGGCACATTGCACTTTTAGCTTATATATATATATACAGATCATCTTATATTTTTTGCATTAGTTATTTGATTCAAAACTGAAGACCAATTATTTCATAAAATTCAATGTCTAAATTCAAAATTTCAAATATTTCATATTACAGTAAAACATGCCTAAAATAGAACCTGAATAAAATGGAAATCTGCCTAAATAGAAAAATTGCTCTATTCTGAAAAATTTTTTAAATATTAACAGAGAAACAAACACAAATTCTCTTAATAGAATGAATTGGAAATTAATAATGAATAGACTACTTTATTAGAAAACCACTGAAAAAATATTCACCTTTTAATTCTATGAAATTAAATTCAAAGTGCTCAGTGTACTCATATCTTAAAGTATTTTTATCAAAGAAAATAATAATTAATATTGAAAAAAAACCTCTTCAGTTTGAAAGAGATGATTGTTATATTGTGCATGCACTGATGATAAGTACGATAATGCAATTTAAGAAATAATGGAGAAATGTGTTTTATAATCAGTCAGATAGTTAAACAATGGAGTGAATTCTTGGCAGAATTATATCACAGTCAAAATTATTTTTCTGATAGTAACTATACGTATAATTTTCAAAATAACAGTCATTAAAATTGTATTTTATTAATTCATTATATTATTCTATCTCAATTTAACCAAATTTCAAAATTTATTTGTAATTCATGATTCATAATAATATAAATTCATATCAATTATGCACATCAATCGAAACCTGATATTACCACAACTGCCTTAAATGATCGATAAAATTAATAATTATAATACAAGATGGTGCATAACACCTCACACTTTAGTGCCAAATTCATTTCTAATTTATAATCATTATATCCAAATTAAGCCTGATCATTTACAGCAGTTGTGGGAGTATATTTTCATATCAATTAGCTTCTAAATGAAGTTTATCCAAAAAAACTGAGCTATTTAAAAATATAATTTTAATTTTTAATAATAAAGAATTTAAGATGATTAATTATGCTAAATATAAGAAAAATAAGAGAAGTCTATATGTTAAATTAATTTAAATTAAAAACTTAATGTAACACATTTTCTTTTTTTTTTTATCAACATAATCAAATAAGAAATTTTTTTAAGTCTTAAATTATCTTACTACAATTTTTATAAAAATTTTTATTTTAAATTCCTCTTTCAATCCAATTAAAATTTCAAATCAGTTCTACACTTAAATGTCATTGTATTGAATGAAACAAAAACTGTTAACTTTACAATGAACAGCATTATTATATACATATTAAGATTTTAAAAATAGTAGCATGAGACACATCCAAAAAGTACACAAGTGGAAAGAAAATTAATACATCATATAAAATTTAAAAATTTTTTATCATCATGAGAAAAGATTTCTTTCTTTCTTTTTTTTTTTTTTTGGAGAAACTCAATATTTATAGATGGCTTACAGTATAACATTTAGAAACTGCATTGTAATTTGTTTTTTCAATACATGACTTGCTACACTACAGCCATGTTTTATTTCTTAACTTTCTTTTTTGATTTTTTTAAACAAAATAGTCATATCATTTTATAACTTGTAACAAATAGCTATAAACAGTAGAATCTCATTTTAACAGATCACAGGACAATGGATCTCTTTGAATAATGGATTTTTCTCAGGTCCCACCAAATCAATTTAATTTTATATCCTTTTAGCAGATCTGTAACTTGGAATAATGGATGTTTTACTAGCCCTGTTTATTGTAAATATCATGTTTTTCAACATTTAATTAATATTTGGGCATTTCTAAGTTGTCTATTGAATTAAAAAAAATACATGCATATTTATCATGGTCATATTGCTAATGTTGCAGCTGTGTATCAGCTCTCTCCTGTAACATATTGATTAGTGGTGGGAAGCTATTTCCAGCTTGACACTTCCAGACAAGCAGGTGTCTGCAGCAAAGGCATGTGGCATCTTGAGACTATTGCACCTTGGAATCACATTGTTGTCCTCACTCAACAATAACGTTTCATACTAATGACAATATATACATGTCATCAGTACAAATCTTCCTATACTTCGTCAAACACACATACAACATAATGTATGATCTTGTAACATACATGTATCTATAAAGGACAGAGATCTTAAGAGATTGAATAATTTCAAGCACAGGTATTTCTTATATGTAGGGTGTTAACAAAAAGTTTTTGAATAATGGATATTTTTCTGGATGTAGGAGAAATCCATGATATAATGGTCAGTTTGCCTTAGATGAAGAATTGTTCTGTCCATTGTTTGTTTGCAGGGTATAAACAGAGAAGCTCGGAATTTTACTGAGCCTGGAGAAATTTCCAGGAGATAGGTCCACAGTAGTTCCTACTGCTACAGTATAAAATATAATGTTACATTTTGCTAACAGAAAACGAAATCTTTAAGATTGAATGTTTCTGTATTAAATAAAGGTAACATATTTCATTTAGTTAAAAAGACAGAAAAAGCTAGTTAAAGGGCTCACAAAGAGGCAAAAAAGCCTGCTGTACTCCCCAAGCTCCACACAAACTCTCAATAGCCCTGTTCATCTGTTAGAACTCTTGGGGTAGTACGCTAATAAACAATACTTTCTGAGATCACTGTGAAGAATCTTATGGGCCAAACTATGGAAAATGTTTATTTTTGGACAGATCATTAATTGTTTGCATCTAATTTCCTCTCAAATCTGATCAACTGTTTGTTTGTTTTGTGCTGTGGCAGGTCTGTATGGATAGGGTCGTCTTTCACAGATTTTTATCTTCTTTAAACCTCTTGAACCACTTGTAAATTCTGAATTGTGGCATAGTTTTGTTGCCATACACTAGCCCAAGCATTGTCAGAGTCTCACTACAACTTTTCTCCAGTTTGTAGCAAGACTATGTTAATTCATTGTTCCATCACAAAAAACAGACAATCTTTCTGACAATCCAAAAGTCTGAACTGATACCAACCTTTATGCATGCTGACTTGTTCACATACTTAGCATGAAAGGTGTTGCCCCCACTTCTTTGCAGTTTGAGATATTTGGACATTCTTGCTTATTTTTTACTCTACCCCACATATTAAAACTTACTGAATAACTATTTTTTTTAATCTTTTAGCACAGTCAGAGTATAGAATTAATTTAATGATTAATTCATAGTATGTCTTTGCTATGATGCAAAATTTCAGCATAATTCATAAGATGTTTGCACTATACATTGTTATGAAATGATTACATCAGAGAGGCAGACATAGTGAATTGTAATTATTAACAGTGGCAAACATGCCTAGAAAAGTTTCATTAATCTTGAAAAATGATTATATTAGTAAAAAGTGAATAAAAACATTGACACAACCTAAAAGATACAGGACGTAGTGTACATTCCATGATAAAGTGACAGATAAGTGTTCAGTTAGCAAATGCCAAGAATTACAGAATATATGATCATTGTAACATACCCTTGGAAGGAACAAACTATAAAAAATAGCTATCTGAAATTTCAAAAGACATCTATAAAGCATAAATTGAACAATAATATCCCTACATAGTATTCACATTGAATTCCAATGCATATGTTGCATGAAGTTAAAAAAAGACATTATTATTATGCATGCATCCTGACATAGATTTGGAAAATATTCTCTCAAGACAATAGTATTTGGCCTCAAATATGCCTCAAATGATAGAACCATATCTGAAGTGAAATAGATCATTATTTCTCATCCACTACAGAGCATTATATCAAAATTCCTTCACGCTGTTGCAAAAAAAATATGCAATTAGTGGAGGGGGAAAAAAAAAAAAAATCAATGATAATGAGGTGGTTATCAAGGAGATAAACAAGCAGTTTTATAATGTTAGGAGCATAAGGACTGGTTCTCTTCTTAATAGTGCAAGGTTATAAAAAGCAGAATAATATATAGAATACATGTGTTTTATAATAAATAAAATTTATATTAAAAGATAATTTTATCTGTATTAAAATTTAGTTAAGAAAAACATTAGTTTGCAAACTTTAAGTGATCTTCATATAAACTTCTCTTAATAAAATAAAAATTTTTGTTTTATTATAAATAAGTTATTAAATTAGTTTTAAAAAGTCATTAAATTAAACAAACCAATTAATTATCTTATTTTGGGATGATAAAGGTGTAACATCACTAATGTTTTGGTTTGCAGCTGTACTTGTTTGAACAACTTGTGAAGGCAAAGTCGAGGACAACCCATAACGTTTTTTCAATGCACTTTTCTTTGGCATTGCAGATAACTGGGGCTCTTTAGCTGGGATTTCTTCAACCACAGAAGTATCAACCGCAGCATCAGATTGCCCTACAACAATTGCTTCATTTTCATCTTCATCTGTAAAAAAATTAGAGAGAAATATTTTCATATTACAGATGGATTATTTATACTAATATTTTAAATTCACAGACAACTTTTTCTAAATCAAAAAGTTTTAATATAAAATAATATGTAGCTGCAAGTATAAAACTATTTAAAATACAGGCAATCTTTGCCAACTATAAAATTATATTTGAAAAAAAATGGCATGATTAATAAAATAAGTTAGGGGAAGAAGGATAATCATGACACTGAAGATATGTTGTTATATAATAAATTTTATTTTACATTAAAAATATTGCATAATAAAAACTTTTAAAAAATAAAAAATTCAGAGAAAAAAAATATGACAGACAATATTAAGGAGTCCACTTTTTTAATGTGATTTAAATGTTTTTCAGGACAATTGGTTCATCTTCCCAGTATGAACAAAACGGAACATTAGAATCAACAATGCATTATATCAACTCTTTTTTAACATTTGGAATTTTAATATTTCATTCTATAGTTCTACAGTTCAGTAGATTTTGTGAACATCAGAAATCCATTCTAAAAGAAATGAAAAAATTATGAATTGTTTCAAAGTGGTTAAGAAACATTTTTAAAGAAAAAACTTTATTAAAAAAGCTAAAAATCAAAAACAAATCATTTTATTTCAAATCTTTTTGAATTTCTTGATATCAACAACATTTCCAATCTTCCTGAAACTACAATTGGTAACAGCATCACATTTTAAAAAATAGTTAGTAAGATCATAGTCTATCTACATTCATCATTGGGCTGCAGTTTGAAAAAACTGTAGATCTATAAATTCCCACTATTGTCCATCTGTCCTTCCTTAATCTCAAGAACAGAGTTAGAAAGATGAATGCTGAGATTAGATATGGAAAGCTTGAGGGCAGGAGGCCCAATTAACTACAGTAATACCCCGAACTTACGCACTAGGTGGGACCGAGCGATAACCGCATAAGTTGAATTTGCATAAGTCGGGGTATAATTTTGCATATAAATACATACAAATAATTTTTAATTGGGGCAGGAGACTAAAAAAAGAAATAATTTAGAAAAAAATGTTTAATAAAATCTTAGATAATACATATGTATAACATATTATATTATTATACAATTTTTCACAATTACTTGATTATCACACCATAATTTNAAAAACATTTAAAAATATACGGCCAGCTAGTGTTCACCCTACTTTAAACCCGTCCTCCCGCGACATTTGAGAATGCCCCGGGAAATCCAACTCCAGCTGTGTTCAAGGTCATCCAGATGTATAAACTGACTCATCGGTGTTAAATTTCACAGAAGGGCGAGACAAAGAAAGTTAAACTTTGAAGCTTTTTTTTCAAAATTAACGCATTTCTTTCGTTTTTTTCAGTTTTAAGTATTTTTTATGTTTAATTACATTTATATCAAAAATTGCTAGGAACTAAAGCGATTAAGGTAGATCTAGCTGTCGTTTATATCCATAAAGGTTATGTCAGTGGAACAAATGGAGTGAGCTTTGAGCGTCCCACGATTTTTGGAGACTGTCTATACGCGGGCTTCCTAAACAAGCCTATTTGTATGTTTGTCCAAAAAAAATTTGGATGAAATACAAACCACACAACTTCAAAATCGCATTAAAAAAATCCGCATAAAACGAGACCTTACAGTATTTATATATTACTTAGAGAAGTCTTTTAGCTTTGGAATAAAAAGTTTCTAGTCTATCTTTATTAGAACTCTATTTATTGAATCTTTTATTCTGATGTCACGTGATGACATCAGAATTTCTGGGTCTCTTTCGGTAACAAGTCTGCCCCTGGTCGGAGTCGGATAGTAAGGAAAAGTCTGAGTCAGTAGATTTTTACGCAACTCCACAGCCCTGGTTCTAGATAATACATTGTTTTAAATCAATAATATAACAATGGCATTATGCTCACCTAAAATTAACTATCATTAAAAATGTTTTAATAAATTTATTAGTTAATAATTACTTAGTTAAATGACAAAATAAGTATTTTGACTTATGACTCAAATTATAAAATTATTAAGAAGAGATTAGAGTAATCTAAAACAGTTAAGCACAACACTACTACTAAAAAACATGCTAGCATATAGAAAAAATACAATATACCAGATGATTGTAAAGTACTATTCAATGCTGTTTAGAATTTTGGTAGTAATTTTTTATTTAATTGAATCATCATCTGAATGTTCTGAAATATCACCATACCAGATTTGTTGTATTTGGACTGCTAAACCTCTATCTAGACAGTGTTGAATAGGAGTACTTTATGAACATCTAACATATCATCATCATTCAATTTTCTCAGTGAATAAAGTTATGCAATTCAGTTTATGGAGTTCATACAATTTCTATATATACAAAAATTATTCATTTATTTATTCTATATATACATTCAAAAACCCACTCGCACACACTTTGCATACTGAAACATTCATGAGTTAGAATGAAGATTGTAATAATTCTACTTCTCTGAAAACTGCACTTGTCAAACTACCATATTACTACTAAAGTTTCTACAAAAATTTGCTAGCAATGGATACAGATATAGGTAAAACCAAACATGCAAATTTTTGTGCAAACCTTCTCCTCAAATATTCATTAGTGATTTCTTCATTTCAAATGCAATAATAAGAGTTTTGTATGGAAAGAATTTTCTATTTCCATCTAGATTAAATTTAGCAATTCATTTTTCTAAAATTTTGTTAAACCATGTAATTTTGTTTTGAAGATATCAACTCATTACAATTCTTTTAATAAATCAATTTCATCAGTAACTAATTATGCTGTTATAATAATTATATATCTGGAATTTGTTTTGTATAACATAGCCAATTCATATGGAAGCACAATCTTATATTGATACATCACTAATTTCATGATAAAACTATAATTTTTGTCCATTCTCCCCTCTTTTTTTTTTAAATGCATGAAGAAAAGAGTAATACTCAGATTATGAATAATGTTAGCAGATTTTAAAAGTTTTTCTTTCAAACATCTCCTCTTGATCATTTTTATAAACAAAGTAGCAGAACTTTAATAATCAAAATATACATTGTAATTATTTTGCAAAGAAATTAGAATTTTTATTTTTTTCCTATTTTATATTATTATACAATTTTTCACAATTACTTGATTATCACACCATAATTTTAATATTGTTTCCATCTCAGCGATAATACTGTGACATTTACGAATAATGCTTGAATTTAAAGATTGAGCATTTTTCGCAGCTTCAAGAATTTTTTCTTTACCTTTTATAATTGTTCTGACTGTCGATTCCGGTAGATCAAACTTCTTTGCAATTCACAAATTTTTATTTTTGTATCGAAGTCTTTAATAATGTTAACTTTACATTCCAAAGATAAAGTTTTTATTTTCTTCTTTGATGCAGAAGAATCAGTTCTACTTTGTTTGGATGACATATTAGTCTCTCAAGTCTCCATAGATAAAACAAACACAGAAATAAATAACACAAAATAAATTGTAGCTATGCGTCAATTCCACGCGACATTTCCGAACATGTAAGCTGAACAATAGCGTGGGGGAGTGAGTAATCAAGAGTTGCGTGGCGCTCAAACAAAAGATGAATCGGTGAGATTTGAAAATTGTGTAACTCCGGGTTCGTGTAAGTCGGGGTAGCGTAAGTCGAGGTATTACTGTATATGCAAACTTCCAGTTTGTATTGGAAATCACATTATTTCAATTCAAAAATTTCCCGTGAAAGGAGTTAAAATAGATTACCAGTACGACTATTGCTAACAGGAAATGTATGACCTACAAGGGGAAGACACTACTAATTTGAAGGTGGAGAGCATACATTTTAAATTAAATAAATCAAAAATATGATTAAAAATTTAAGACCAGAATTTGATGATGTCACAATAAAATAATTGCTCATTTATGATAGAGTTCTCACTGGCTTTTCAATATTGACACAAAGTAAAAATTATACAAAGCACATCTTTGACAATATATTTTGTAACAAACAACTATGGAATCCAATTATTTTAACCTGGAGAAGACCTCGTCTGAGGCCAAAAACATTTGTTTTTACGAATAGTTTACAAGTAACGGACAATAAAAGTTTAGTACGTGCGATTTTAACAAACAACTAACTAGTTCACATCCAAATTATAAATATTTGTATACAAAATACAAATATTCCTCTCATTAAATACTTTTTTGTAACCAATCAGGTATCATGTACAATAAAATTATGTAAAGCAAGTTTATAAAATATTTCCAAAATGAAAAATATCTAAAATTTACAGATATTTATTTTTTATAATTAATACATTTGGGATCAGTTGTGTAGAAAACTACCTGCCCTCATATGTTCAAAAATAGGTTGAAGTCATATATGAATGTCATGTATGAATTCAGTATTGTGCTATATTCATTTTACAGAAACAACCAAACCATACAGTTACTGCAAAGGTTAATAAATTCTTTTATTAGTTTTCACATATGCATTTCGAACCGGTGTAACATTTCGGTTCCTCTTCAGTGTTCTCTAAGGGTTTTACACATTTCTTATTTCATACAGTTGGATCGTTACTTACTAAAACACCAGTACAAGGAGTAAAAAGTAATATGATGAAATTATCGCTTTTCTTTTGGCTTAATATGCTTTGAAAAACAATCAATATTTTTAGATTTGGGTTCGCAATAATTAAACATTTCTATAAATAACAATTTACAATGACAATATGAATAAACATCGTAACAAGCAAGTTGTACAAAGATTTTATAAAAGTATACATGACAGGTTTCTTTCTTTACAATATTGTAAATGCACAAATGTCAACTTACACAAAGTAACCTTTACAATCATTCTTTTTTCTCCTTTGCTGTGAGATAGTTTACCAAAAGGATTAAAGAGACAAAAAATTCACAAACGAATAAATACAGCTATAACCAGAATATTCAACAGTTACTATTAATGTAAAAAGCTCAGCAACTAAACCATAGTCACTTTTTTATTTTGAAAATGAAACCTTTAAATATGATTTACTCAGTTTAAGTATGTTGAGGGTTGGTAGCATTTTGCATAACTGGATTCAATTGTAAATAATAGTTTAAATTTGATTTTATGAATCAAATCAGGATAATCAATTTGCTAGCTCCTTTAAATGTTCTGGATTGAGAGTTCAATTTTCAATTTTGTCAAACAAATGATCTTAAAATTAGGACCTGTTGTAATAAAATTTAAGAAACAAAAACACTAACAATTCATATTCTGCATCTAAAAAAAGTAAATACTTGCAAACACCGACTGTACATGTGATGTTTGAATTGTAATATTCATGCATAATGGATTTGTTCATAGATGCAAACACAAGTTTCTTCTGATTCTTTGAAATTCCATTATAGTAAAACTGCATAAAAGCCATATCACACATAAGGAATATCTACTTACAGACTGTAAACTTATGTGAATATAAACTTATTAAACTTGAGAACTTCTGTAATTTAATCAGCAATTATTTTTTATGGCTTAAAATAATCCAATTTTTCAATTTCATTTACTTTTTTTTATTATTATTTTAAAGTGAGAATTTAAAAAATTGATAATAAATTGTAATTACATTACCAGTCAAGTTTTTGCTAAATATTCTCTGAAGATATAAAGCTATTTATATTGTATAATGATTCATATTGCACTTTTTCCAAACTAGAATTCTTTAATTGATAACATTCCAATTGGTCACCATGTAGGCAATTTGATGAAATATCTACAACTAATAAATTTAGGCATCCAATTTTTTGCCATATGCTAAATGATAAAATATTTAACAATAGAAAATCATGACCTTAAATATATTTATTCTTTATCATTCTCACAACAAATTAATCCACATCTGTCTTAACTGCATAGATTATTATTATTTGAACATATGAATGAACATGGATCAATATAAATAGATGTTCTTAGAATTATAATTTAAAATAGTGTAGTTCCTTGATTTTGACATGTTCCACCTTTTTAATCCATTTTCACTTGTTCAAGAAGAGCTACATCTTAGAATTGATGGTTTATTACATTTACAAACTGAAATAACAATCAGCAATCACTGTGCTGATTATTATTTCAATTGTCTACTTATTTTTTAAAAGTTCTTTAAAAGTAATAATAGTCTTAAACGGTAGTTATTTGAAATAAAAAACTGATGCGTCAAAACGATTCCATATAATTATAACATTAGTTGAATAATCTAATGGAATATTAATAGTGGCATTATATAATTAACATTAATAGCATGATTATATATTTAGCAGAATCAAGGTACTTTGTTCATCTGACAAAGTCACCTGATGCCTGGATAACAACTGACTACTTAGTGCATTATGCACCAATAATAAATGTTTGTGAATACATTGCACAACAATCACACAAGTTCAAAATAACATTTTACCAGTAATGACGATTTACTTTAAAAACTCATTTTAAACATTTAAAATACCTTCAAGATTATGATGCAGCATTACATTACAATTAAATATAAAAATTAAAACTCAAACCAGGTAGAGTAACTTTATATTTTCACTTTTGTATAATTTGAAAATTTTTAAAACAAATATTTAACATTTATGAAAATTGTTTATTCAATTAAAAATACCAAACTTTTTAATGGTTTAAAAAAAAAAAAAAAAGAAGTAAAAATATATCCTCAATATAAGATGGCTAGTTCAGACAGTATCTATGTAGCCATCACTAATATAATATATTAATAGAATAGTTATTCATTTTAATGTGCTTAAGAAAAGCATGGAAAGAGCTGCCAAATACTATTCAATTTATGGAATTTGTATTATTTTTCTAACTTGTTATTACTTGGGAAAACTTAATAAAACCTATTTTAAAATTTCTCTCTCCAAAAAATTCTTAAAATTAATTTCAAACTCATAGCACATCTTATAATCAAGGAAACAGTATGTTTTTCATCAATGTTATACAAAATGCATTTATTTGACAATATTAGAAAACTGGTTTATTTCCAAATAAAAACTATTTTATAAATACAGAGTTAAATGTACTGTACAAATCATAATTTTAATTTCTTAAAGTTTATTAAACAAGTTTCTATTATAAAAGTATTTCTTGCATTGTAGAAAACAATACAAAATGAGCAATTATTTATTTGACAGTCACAATGTCAGGCTGCAATTTTTAATAATATATTTAATTTAAAATATATGCTCTTCACCTCAAATTAGTAGTGGCTTGACCCTGTACATCATACTTTTCCTTTAACAATAGAGTTGTGCCAGTCATCTATTAAAATGTTTCAAGAGAAAATTTTTAAACCAAAATAACATGACTTCTGGTTTGCATCAGAAGTTCATATATAGTTAATTGGGACCTTCTGCCCCTATGGTTTCCATATCTGGTCATGTCTTTCATATACCTAACTCTGTTCTTGAGATTAAGGAAAGACAGATGACAGTGGAAATTTACAGGTCTACAATTTTTTCAAATTGCAGCCTATAAGATTTCATTATATCATATTTTCAATAAAGAAACCAGAGAATTATATCTCAAATTTTTTAACTTTCATTTTTATGCTAAATGTCAAACTTTTTAATGCTCTAATTTCACAGTAACAATATTCAACCACTATTTATAATAATTATTGTTGTTTTCATAAAATTTTATATAAAAATTCACAAAAACTATACTTACACTGAACTGATGAAAATTTTACTGTTACTAAAGGGGAAGGATTGCAAAACATAGGTGGAGGTGGAATAGGTCCTATTTCATTAACAGGAATTGGAGGATCAGGCAGTGTTGATAGGAACAGTTCACCTTCACCAGATGATACTTCTCCCAGATCAGGTAAACTCAGAACTAAGAAATGTAATTAACAAAAATATTAAGCCATATAATTATTTATACAACATAGCAATAGATATAAAAAAATAAAATGATAGAAAAGTATATCTAAAGTTTAAATAAAATAGAATGATTAATAAAAATAAAATACAGCATATGGACTAAATTAAAATTTTGATTTTATATTCTTTTATTCATAATCACTTCTTATTATATTTCACTCAATAATTTTTAATTTATTATTTGCTTTTTCACTTAAACAATTTTTCATAAATTGTCAATTTCAAATAGTGTAGTTAAAAAATTTTTTTATGAATAATTTCATTTCAAATTTTTTGTTACTTTATAGTAAATGATTTTTACATTAATAAAATTTATTTTATAATGAGTAAAATTTGATATATGATAGTTCAATAACTTATAAAATTAATTTTATACATATTACTTAATTAGCCTGTAAAAACAATATATTATTGGAAGTATATAGAAGTATATCTAGAAAAAATTATCTATTCTTTTTTCCTAAAATTATTTTAAAATTTAACTTGCATTTATGCATGTTGCATTATATGAATTTTTACAAAGGCAGGCAAAATTTTCAGAACAACTTTTTCATCTTATAATTTAATGTTCTAAAAGTTTTTTTAAATCAATCAGTGAGATAATAGTTTTATTTTAAAATTAGTGTACTGATTCCAAAATATATATTCAATAGCTTTAAAGTTTAGAAATTTTACAATAAACTTGACTGAGTAACAAGATATAAACTAGAAATTATTGTAAGAAATTATAAAAAAACTATTGTTACTATATAAATCATATACTTATATTTTCATACTATCAATAATCATTACCGAAATGATATTAATTAAAATAGTTTCAAATTTATTGTTCAATCAAAGTCAATGATTGAAAAACTCAAAAATAAATTCTGACAATCATTACTAGCCAGGAAACTAATTTATAAAAAACACCAGAGCTTGATATTTAATTAATCAATTTGCTAGTGTGTCTTAGTTTACTTCTTAGTTCAGTGACCTCAGGTTGTTCTTTAGCTTTTTTGATTCTTAGCATGAACAACCTGAGGTTGCTGAGCTAAGAAGTAAACTAAGACACGCTAGCAAATAGATGCAACAAAATGGCATCATTCTCGCCAGAGCGGATAAGTTTAATTACTAAAAATCATTATTTAATAATTATTCACTTATAGTTTGACTTATTCATCAACTATTTCAAACTACAGATGCTCCTAGACTTCCAATGTTTCAACATATGATGGCTAATGTGAGTGAAGTGAAACATGGGAAAATGGTTAGAATTTGAATTCAAGCTGCTGTACTGATGCATTAATGATCTTTCTTGAGACTTTTTTTTATGTATTCCATCTTATATCTTCTTGTGTTTTACAATACAGTGGGTGATCGTTTAACAAACAGTTCAGACTACGAACAAATCGGATAATGAACACTTTCATGAAAGATTCTTATGTTCGGACAATGAACACCTCACAGAACAAACACAAGAAGAAACAACGTAAAACAATGAATACTGATGGTCTTCCCTTGTCTTCAGGCAACGATTTGAAACTTTTCAGAGCGCGGGAGACATCAACGCTCAACCTGGTATATACTGATCAGAGAGTAGTCCTCTGAACTTTGAAACACTCCCTTGTAATTCCAGCCTTTTATTTTTCTGACAGAAACAATTCTTTTATAGTATTTGTGAGACTGTCGGGTGGGCACTCGTTAATTTTGCATCGGTTTTTATTTTCAAAAGGCGAGAGTATAATAGCAAAGGTAGAGAGTGGGCAGAAGATGTCTGATGTTGCTGGGCAGTATGGATTGAACAGGTCTACAGCAGGCTGCAGTTCAATCTTATCTAAAAAAAAATACTGTATAATCAAGAAGACTCAAGTAGCTAAAGGAATAACAAAAATTACATCTGAGAAATATAGAACATTGAAGAGCTCAAATGAAACCTGAAACTGGTCTGACAACAGAAGAACACCAAGAAACTCAGCGAAATATGTTTTCTTCTGAAAAAGAGCATTAATGCCGACATCTGCTATTAAAGATCTTTTGAAGAAGTGGAGGATGTTAGAACAATGGTCTTAGAATGGCATCCAAGCCAGGTTGAGGTTAATAGGCTTAGGGATCTCTACAACAACAATGCTATTACTTTCGAAAAATCCTGAAGAAGAGAGAAAAGCAATTGACATTGGACNGACCACACCCCGAAAAATTCCTGGGTATTCCTTGATCCTTCCGGATTCGATCCCGGGTCCCCCAGAGCGGTAGGCTGCCACCTTGACCGCTCGGCCATCCGGCCTACTATCTTCGCGAGATTGTCGGACAGGCACTCGTTAAGTTTTGCGTCGGGGTTTATTTACGAAAGGTGAAAGTTTAACTATCCCTTCGGATATTCGTTAACGTTTCAATACCAAATTTCGAATTTTTTTCGGACTTTTCATTTAAACAATTTTTCTAGGTTAGTTGATTTCTGTTCTCTGAATTTTTGTAAGTGCTTTTCTGAACTTTTTATTTAAAAAAGAAACTGGTAGTATTATGGAGCCTAAAAAGAGGAGTGTCAATAATTGTGCTTGCCGTAGAAACCAGGTAAGAGATAATAGCCAAGGTAGAAAGTGGGCAGAAGATGTCTGATGTCGCTAGGCACTATGGCTTGAACAGATCTACAGTAGGGCCAATCTTAGCTAAGAAAGATATCAAGAAGTCTCAAGCTGCTGATGGAGTAATAAAAATCTCATCTGAGAAATAAAGAGCATTTTAGAGCTCATAATGAAACCTGAAACTGATCTGACGACAGACGAACTCTAAGAACTCTCAAATGAACAACAACAAGAAACTCGGAGAGATGTTTTGAAAAAAAGAGGAAGACGAAAGATGACCATGTAGACATCTGCTACTAAAGATCTTTTGAAGAAGTGGGAGGATGTAAGAATAACGATTATCTAAGTGGCATCCAAACCAGAATAAGGTTAATGAGGTTAGGGATCTCTACAATTCCAATACTATTAATTACTTCCGAAAAATCCCTAAGAAAAGAGAAAAGCAATCGATATTGGACAGATTCTTTAACCCCCACAAATGAAAAAACATGACTAATAAAATTGCAAGACTGCATATGCATGTATTTTTATTATTACATATAAATAAACGTAGTAAAAGAAGTTTGTATTTTTTATTTTGGGGGTGTCTCCAGAATGGATTAATCGAATTCCCATAAAAATCTATGGTAAATTGATAATCAGTTAACAAACAATTTAGATAGCAAACACAGTCTTAGAATGGATTATGTTTGTTAACCGATCACCCACTGTATACCCATTATGTTTGCAAAACACCCCACTATTTCTCCTGCTACTTGTGAGAAGAGGATGAAAACTGTTACTCTTAATGAGAAATTTCAAATATTTAAGCAAGGCAGTTATGGCAATCATTTGCATATTTGGGATATCACAATCAATGATAGTCCAAACTCACATTACGTACTGCATATAGCCTTTTTATTTAATTATATTTTTGACTTATGATGAGATTATGTTCTCGTAAACACATCATAAGTCAAGGAGAGACCGTATTATTATAGCAATATATTGAAAATTAAAATGTGACAATAAAAAACTGTTATTAATGACACTAAAATTATCATAGTATTGACATTAAAATTATAGTGTAATGTTACAATGTAGTGTATTCTGTCTTACAGCATTAAAACCAATCTTTTATTAAAAATCAATGCCTTATGATAGAATACTGCCATCATATTAAATCATTATTTGGCATGAGGTGCAATTAACTTTCTTATAACATGAGTCCTTTAAAAACACATACGTTCATTATGATACTATAAAATTTGTAAATATTTTTTCTTTCATTATAGAGAACTAGGAATAATTTTATATAAACTTATATATGTATTAGGATTCAATTTTTTGTTCACAATCTTCACTAACAACTGATGTAATAGAAAAATATCTTAAGAAAAATTTGTGCTTTAGGGAAATTATAAAATATTAAAATGCATGGTGCATCAGTGTGTTAAATTATCAAAATTATATTCCATTATAAATCCCAAAATTTAACTTACATGGGCTATTTTTATATGAAACAGTTGTTGTACTATTTTCTGAGGAACCAGTCCTACTTATACTCTGAGATGCATCTGTAAATCCACCAGATTGCATGTAGGATACTGAATTTTCCTCTTTAGTAACTGATCCATTGGCTTGGGGTGTATGATTCTGATTAATAGGTTCTGTAATAAAATTAATCAGTTTTTCAAAATTGTTTTACAATGTAAACTTTTAGTTTTATAAGAAATAATTTGGTTCAATTATTCTGATGAATAAATAAAATATTTCTAAAATAAATTCCCACCATAAAATATTTATTTATAATAATATTTAATGTATTCATGCATGCACAAAACCATAATATTTCTAATTATATTATTTAGATAATTTATCCCTACTCTTAGAACTTAAAATGATGCATTGAATACAATTAAAGTAGGTAACAACAAATCACAACATGTTGGTTAAATTCACAAACAGCAAATGTTTTGGAAATTGTTATTAATATCTCTTACATTATAACTCAAATTAAGAATTTTGCTAAGTTTAAGCAAATAATCTGGGGATTTTTACCAGATTATTGGCATATTGATTGTGAAAATATGACAAATTAATAATGTTCAAAGTGGAATTAATTGAATAAATACAAGTATTTTCCTTCATTAACAACAAACTTCATAGCATTATAAACATTTGAAACATTTTAAACAAGGATGGTTAAAAAAAATTTTTAAGTTATTCTTGTTCAAATCTAACGTAACAAAATTCCTTAACATAAAATTTATTATTAAAGAACAAAAGTACTTTTATATTATTCTATTAACTTTGTTATATTTGCATAACATACAGGCTTAAATATGCTTTATGTGAAGCATTACCATGCCTGTTTTTATGAGATTATGTTTGGTTTATTAAATAAAATTTTGTACTATGGAAAACAAAGCTATCATGTATCAATGACAAATTACTTCATTTCGTATTAAAATTTATTTAATAATGATTTTTGAAAAATCTAGCTAGTAATATAAATATAACAGTGATTGGTTAATATTTATTGAAACATACTCATAATAAAAACATTTGGCAAATAAGTTTTAAAATAAGTTATGTGCTGATTGAGTTTCTAAATTATTATTCAGAAAACCAATGCATAAATCTGGATAACATTTATCAATGAACTAATCTGATACTATTGATCATAAAAGTTTTCATTCATTAAGAACAAGAACAAAGTTTTTACATCTAGCATTTTAAAATCTAAATTTTAAGATATTTTTTTGCATTAATAAATTTATTTTAATCCTTTTCATGTAAAAAAGTTTCAGTTCACAGAAATCAAAGTTAAATTGATTTATTTTAATATTTCTAAAAGCTTCAAAGATTATACACCTTTGTTTAAACCAGCGTTTTTCAACCTGTGGGTCGCGACCCCCAGGTGGGTCACAAAGCCATACATGGGGGGGTCGCGGGTAAAAGAAAAAGACAAGTGTTAGTCCTTGGTTTGTAGGTCCTACACTACAATAAAAAAATTACAATTTCAGTGAGAGGCTGTGCCTGTTTATTTTACAGTACAATTAGTTTTTTGATCGATATTTAAATCTCAACAGAAAGAAAATTAAATACGTAGTTTTTAAAATCACTGATATAGTTTTTTAATATGGCCGTGGGGGTTGCCAGAATTTTTTAACTTGTAAAGGGGTCGCGTATTCAAAAAGGTTGAAAAACACTGGTTTAAACTATTCTAATTGAAAAAGGAAACTTTATATTTTGTACAATTTTTCTATAATTCTTTTTAGAATTACCAATAAAATTTATATAAAACATTTTTAACTTTTTTCTTGTATTTTGTGATATAATTTCCCAGTTTATAGTTTATACTTAAGTGGAAAATAACTTGTTCTTAGTTCATCCAAAATAAATTCTTCTAAAACAGTCATCTAAAAACATATTTAATGACAGATATGAGATTACTAAAGTAAACTTTCAGGTGGAAAAATTATAATAATCCATGTATTTTGCTTTTTATTGTATTGGATATATTTTCTAAGAATTCATAAAACTTTAAAATATTATACAAAAAACTTATACAACAGAAATTTAAAACTATTGAATTTTATATTGTTATTTATTTAGACAAATTTTATTAACACTGATACATAATTTTAAAAAGTTTATTATTTTAGATATGCTATAATTATTAATCTTAAAATAAATTGTTATTTTTTACATAATTATTCACAGTATTAATTTGTTATAATAAAAATTATTGTAACTTGCAAATAGTTACATTTTATCCTATTAAAAATATTCAAATGTACATTGAATTAAAAATGTGTAAAAATGCCACTCAGAAAAATACATTTGTTCTTCAAAAATTCCAATTGGAAACAAGTATTTTGATTTCAAAGATTTATTCTTTAAATGAATACTGCATTTGCATTTCATTCTGTACTGCACATATCTTTAAATGATTTTGTTGTAACTGATAGTTTTGTATAAATTTTTTTTCTTTTTAACTTATGAGAACAACAATTTTTCTAAGGATAAATAAATTTAAAGTAAAATATCTCTCAAGGATGTTAAATTTTATTTTATACAATAGAACCTAATTTTATGTTTCCTCTCTTACAAAAATTCACATTAACATACATTTCAAAATCAATAGCTAAAAAATCAAATACATGAGAAAAGTAGATGAAAGACAAAATACAAAAGCATAAATGCAACATTTCAGCACCATAAAATTGAATTGTTAACAAATATGATATTATGGGAGAGAAAAATTTATTTAAAAAATTGCAAAATTATTAGAAAGTTATTTTAAAATATTTTGTGGAGTTGTGGGTAATTCTAAAAGACTTACATTTTGATCCAGCATGAACTTCATTGTTGGGATTTACACTGATGATGTCAATGAGTTGCTAGAAAATCATGGAGAACCATTTTCAAAGTATGATTTGGAAGAAATGGTAGTGTAACTTGCTAATAAGTGAAGATGGTTGTACAACTCAGAAATATCACTACAAAAACATTTAAGTAGTTTTAACACAAATACAAACTGCTTGTGAATCTATTTGTGATGATAATCCTGACTATGAATGCAGCTCTTCCATCCAATGAACTGTAACAAATTCTCTCAAACTATATTATTATATAACATGTTGGAGGAGAGAAGGAAAAGGCTTAACAGAATCCTTAGTGCAGTTCTTAACCAGAAAAACCACAGAGCCTATGATCCTCAACCAGGCCCATCTTATTAAGGCTTCATCATCATTTTGACTTATAAAGTAAAAATTACAAACATTTGATAATGTTGTCTGTTTTTGTATTTATTATTATTATTATTATTATTAATGTATAAATTAATAAATTTTTTCAATTTAATAAAGAATTATAGTTAACTTTAGTAGTCAGCTTGTATACTGAAGGAAATAATCTTATTTAAATATACTATAATTCTTCCTCAAATTATAAATGATTCATTTTATGAACAGTGAGCTGGGATCCTAACTTCTTCATAAAACAGGGCTTTACTGCACACTTATGAATAAATATCTTTAAAAAAATTCTAGCTATTAATATTTAAAGATTCCATTCATTCACTTCAAAACAGCAGCTAAGTCATGTTACTCAAAATATAAAAATCTAAAATGTGACAATATAATAATTTCAGAATTTACTCTTGTTCCACTAAGAGCAAACTGTTAAATGCTTAAAATAATTTAGTTAATAACTTCATTAAAATTTTATTTAAAAGAATCAAGACACTGGAAATTTAAAAGAACCAAACTGCCCATCAAACTCTAAATGATATTAATGCCTCATTTTCTTTCTGATAATTTTAACAAAATATAATCATAAAAGGAATAAAATAGTGAATTCAAATATTGATGAAATAAAAGCATGCATACAAATAATATATTCATTTTTCTCTATTTTATTCAAATTCATATAAATATAAATATGATATAATAATAATAATATAAAATTATTATTAATATTAACTAGTAAAAGTAAAATGCTTTTAATTCTTTCAATCAATCAAATTATCATGCCAAAATTTGTATTAAGTTTTGTGCTAATAATAATTTGATATAGCATTATAAATTACTTTATACATATTCATTATTATTTTAATGCCTTTTATTTTTAGTTACATAAAGAATGGAAATTTTCAATTTATCACAAAGCTTTTGTTAATGCTTTTTCATTATAAAAGAAAAATAATAAAAGAAGCTAGAAGACAAAGAAAAAGCAACTGAAACATAACTCCTTCATATATCACTGTCAGTTTAAAAAATTTCTGTCTAGTAAGAATAGTCTATAGCAGTGGTATTCAAACATTTTAACAGTGCAACCCCAAGGTAATTTTCCGTGACCCCAAATGGGGTTGCAACCCATAGATTGAATGCCACTGGTCTACAGACTTTATATTGTTCTTACAGCTATTGGTCTATGTAAATCTACAAAAGTTTAAGAATCATTCTGTAAATAAAGCATATTTTTGATTTAGATTACATTTTCTTATCTGAGGGCATTTGTATTATAAACATTACAAACATACGTAATAGTAATATATAATGAAGAACAGTGTTTTGGAATTTCATGCTTGAAGCCACAAAAATATATTTAAAAAAATTAAAATATAGTATTTTTGCAGTGGTGTGCTGTCATTGGAAGCGCCGCTTCCCTTGTATTTTCTAAAAAAATAAATACATATTAATTTTAATTATATGAAAATAATTACACAATATTTTATTATAACTGCATTATGTATCTTTATTACAAATTTCTATACTACACGTGAAAAAAAAAAATAAGATTGCTATTGTATATTCAAATATTAGTGGCTGAGTGGAAGTGCTGTATTGTCAGCTTCCAAACAGCCAGATTCGTGCATGCGCTTTACAGAGCACCAACCTCACCCGGTTTAGCTGCTGGAAGCCTAGGACCTTGGGTGGATGCTACACATATAACGCTTTCAATTCTATCCAGGACCGGTTCTAGGCTGTTAGCTGCCCGCCCGCTAGGTATTTGGCCGCAACTGCCCGATTACGTGAATCACGAGTAGATTTATAACTTAACCCAACCAATAAGAATTTACTGTTATGTTTTTATGATAGTTCTGTATAGTTGATGGAAGTTTTAAAAAATCCATTAAAATATTTGATATATTTATTCCACTTTCCCATTTTATATTACTTACGGATTTCAATGTTAAACCAGTGATATTATGATTTCGTATGTCCCATCTATAAGGAGATGCAGAAAAAAACATGTACAATTCTTGCATAATGTTAAAAAATTAACTGTTACTTTGGAAGCATCGTTTACAACTAAATTTAATGAATGAGAGAGATGCACGAGGTACAGAAAAAGCTCTAGAATTTATTATTCCTTAAGTAAATTAAACTTCACTCTGACCCCAGGGATGAAATACTAAATATGGAACCTGTTACCGGTGTAATTTTGCATGAAAAAATCTTCCTTTCACAAATGTTTGAGCTGTCGAGATAGCTCTTCCTCAGGTAGAGAAAAAATTCCGACGGAACACTTCGAAAAATGGAACGTAGATATTTAAATAAAAAACCAAATTTAAAAATAGAACGCAGATGTTTAAACAAAAAATCTGAAACTCGCATAACGAACAATCATTAAGACGGTCATGCACATTCGTGCGCTGAAGTTGATATTTATAGATCGTCGTTTATGAGGGCCTGCCACGCTATAGAAAGATTAATCTCATTCTTCCAGTTTATACATGTGGTCAGGTGGTTAGCCTTGCAGATGGATATAGCTTCCCGCCATTTTAGATGTTCCAGGTGGGGCGTAGTGTCGATGATGTCAACTTTGTCGAACTCCGGTTCTATATTGGGATCGGATGCAAAGGTGGTTAGGGCCGTGGTGTACTGCCCATGCCGAAGGTCTGCTTGATGCTCTTGTACTCTGGTGTTTAAAGATTGCTTGGTTGAGCCGATATAGACAAGGTTCTCGTTACATCTGTTATCTTTCGGCGGAATAGAGTACACGCCAGGAAGCCTGCTACGAATTGGACTGCCTTTTCCATTTCTGAGGATGTCATAGATTATTGGGCATCTTCTATAGGCTATTTGTAATTGTTGTTTTCTGGCAATCTCAGCGTATATCGCTTTAACATATGGGTTAAAGGTGATTGGGAGGCGTGTATGTTCATCCTGGTCAGTATTGGTCTTCGTATGTGTAGTGGGTGTGTATTGTGAGCGTTGATGTCGCTCAATTAGATGGTGTGTTAGACCATGTAACCATTTTTTTTTCCTCTACCTGACGAAGAGCTAGCTCGACAGCCCAAAAACGTCTGTGAAAGGAAGATTTTTTCAAGCAAAATTACACCAGTAACAGGTTCCGTATTTATATTCCTTAAATTTAACATTTATGTATCTGTCATAAAAATTTGTCTTTCCACTTTTTCACAAGACTACAAATATTTGAGTACAAAGTAACTGGTTTTGACTTATTTCTACTTAAGTAGTTAAATAATTAAGCAATTAGGGAATTGGGGACATAAATAAAACCTTGCTGAGAGCCGGAATTTTACTTAAGCAAAAGCTTAACCGAGTACAGTGTGAACTGATTTCTTCATAATATTAGATGTAATAAAGACAGAAATTTTTCCAGTTCAATGAAAGTGACTAAGAGTTGTAAATTTGGAAATTTCCGTAAACACCTGGTCTTAAGACGAATTAGTTAGAAAACAAATGACTTAAATTTAACAAATTTAGATTTTTACAGCTATGGTGACAAATGTTTAAAATGTACAACAACCCTGTTGCGTCCTTTGAGGTATACTAGTGATGCGACAAAAGAGGCATTTGACATTGACCAGTATCGGCACCCTCAGGATTTGGCAGCCCGCGTAATGCACCTACCAGGACCGTCTCTGATTCCATCCATTAGTCACTCGTAGGGAGCTATTTGAATAAGTGGATTGTTTTACAATTTAAAAAGTAAAGAATATTTTGTGTTATTTTTATGTACGTTTCTTCATAAAACTATATTTAATTATAATTTTCTTTAAAAGTATATTCATACAATTGAATATTTTGTACCAGGTATGTATAATTGTATATCCATCACACATTTTATTTTAACAAGTAAGTTTTTATAATTTTATTTTTAATTTTAGCCCTTATATTATGGCTAGCAATTTAGAATGTAATTGTGATAGTGAAAATTTATTTTTAAAAAATTTTGGCTCAATACCATATAATGAAAAAGAAAACATTATTAAAAGAGAAAGACCAATGCCTAAATTAAATATAAATACATTGACAAAAAAATTTGTTTGACATTTTCACAATAAAATTTATGAAGACGTAAAATGGCTTCGTGGATGCATAGAAATGCAAAAATTGTTTTGTTGGCCTTGCCTATTATTTTCAAATGAAATTAGTGTGTGGAATAAGAATGGATTTGACGATTTAAATAATTTAATTAAAAGGACAAAAGAAACGAAAATCGTAAATCTCGCAATGATTCTTAAAATTGAAGCAATTTGGAAATCAAAGCAGAATAGAATTTAACATTAGTAAACAATATAAAATAAGTTTTGAAATTATAACAAAGTTACGGCTAATAGATATATTATATTTAAATTAGTAGACGTTATCAAAACAAGAATTGGCATTTAGAGGGCATAGGGAATCTATTGAATCTAATATAACAGAATTAATTATATTAAACTTGCTTATTTATTAAGTGTGTTAGATAATCTATTAATTAAAAATATATTTAGAGAAGTCTACGGTTTTTACTGGCTTATCGAACAAACGAATATGAATGTACCCTAGACCAGAAGTGGCGAGCCTGTGGCACGTATGGAGAAATCATCTGGCATGTAATATATCATACGATTTCTGTCCTTTTCAATCATCTTTTCGGTTTATCACCTGATCATCCTTTTTTCAATCAGCTTTTTTACATTTATTCTAATTAAAGCGTATTCGTTTAATTTCTTTAAATATCATTATTCAAAGTCTGAAACTTTGGCACGCATAAACATCTTTAAAGCTAAGTATGCTTACAATATGGCATGCGAACACAAAAAGGTTTGCCATCCCTGCCCTAGACCATCACTGACTGATTGCCCCTGGAAGCCGGCTTCTTACAGAAACAGCTTCCCTATCATCAAATGTCATGGCACACCACTGTATTTTTGAATAAGAAAATACTATATTATTTTTATGATTATGCTTATTCAGTCTTAAAATGAATTGTCATTATAATACAGGGGGGTGCAAAAGTAGGTATATATAATCTGAGAAATACAGATGTTTGGAGTTCATTATTATTCATTATTATTATTATTTTTATTATCTTTTACAGTAATTAGTTCATATTCCTTATTTGTGATTTAATTTTTACATAAAAATAAATGTTTTTTCTTCGTATTTTCTCCCTGTGTGTTTTTTTTCTCATAATAACAAGTATTTACCTACTTTTGCACCCCCTGTAGGTAAGCCTGATAAAATCTATGTAAATGTGATTTAATACAAATAACCAACAATTCAAAATTGATCAAAATTTTTGCCAAATTGATATATTATCAGGTTGGCTAATAACTCCATGTGGTTTTTAATATGTAAAAATCTTTTTTTTCAGAGAAAGCAATAAATTTATTCAATAATGTACAGGCCATTTTTGATTTACAATCTTTTGCCATATTTTGGACAGCTTCTTTGCAAAAAACTATTCCAAGTTCTGTTTAATGTCTTCCCTTGAAACAAAGCGCTGTCCATTTAAAAAACTTTGAAGGGAACAAAACAAGTGGTAATCAGAAAGCCAATATCTGGTGAATAAG
This sequence comes from Centruroides sculpturatus, assembly GCF_000671375.1. Lineage (NCBI taxonomy): Eukaryota > Metazoa > Arthropoda > Arachnida > Scorpiones > Buthidae > Centruroides > Centruroides sculpturatus. The sequence goes on along the minus strand of NW_019386268.1, from coordinate 33,036 downwards.
GAGGATTTTACACGACTTCTCAGCCAGCTCCAATAATTTTTGTCACATTTGCAAAAATGAGTGAGATCTGGCATTGTCATGATGGAAGACAATGCATTCCTGGTTTCTGAACACTTGTGAATAGTTGCAATCAACTTGGTCAGTTGGCCACAGTACACACACAAATTGACTGTTCTGATCTTTGGAAGCAGCTCATAAAACACAACACCTTCCAGTCCCACCAAATTGAAAGCATGATTTTGTTTGGGTAAAGCTCTGCCTTTGAAGTGGTTTGCCATGCAGTCCTCATGATCATTTGTGCTCGACATTATTGTATATGATTCAGTTTTCATTGCCTGTTTCACCCACTTTAGAAATGGATCCCTTTTCTTGTGTTTTCTTAGTAATTCACTGATGGAAATGCATTCTAGGCAATTTGTTTCAAACAGTTCATGTCAAACATTAAGCTTGCTAATGTAGCCAAGTTGATGCAGATGATTTTCCATACTTGAATTTGATATTTGGAGAATGCCTGCAATTTCCCCTGTTGTATAGTGTGGATTGATGTCAATTAGCTCCTTTGCTTCGTCAGTGTGATCTCTTGTGGCTGACCCAAGCTTAATGTATCTTGGACCGAAAAATCTCCAAAACAAAAGTTCACAAACCACTTCTGGCACACACATTCTTTTAAGGCATTCTTGCCATACATTACATATCTTACAGGTTTGCAATGTGTTTTGCCTTTTTTAAAGTTGTGATAATGCATGAAGCACCCCCTATTGCTTCCACTTGACTGAAGGGTCAGCACCACATCGTTGATGCCTACGTCAGGACTGACAACACATCTTTTCCAGAAGATACAGAAACCACTACGACAATTAGTTATTTATTGTTAGGTCATGTGAGTGGTTGCATGCATAGGCGGTCAGACTCAGGATGGAGGAGGTCTACAGACAGTACAATGGAAGGAATTTCACCCACTACAGATTAAACAAAATAAATATCAGTTTATTAATATAGAGGATTATACATTCTAACAAATCCTTTTAATTGCAAGTCATTAAACACAAGAGAGAGAGAGAGAGAGTTTACAATGGTTCATGGGTTGAAAAATACCTTGTTGTAGAGGTCGTTGATTTACATAGGAAGTTTCATAGTCATTGACCGAAGGATCAAGGATTGTTCAGGATCATTTAGGAAGAGTTGTAAATCACATTAATTCATCTTTGGATTGTGAAATGGTAGGTGAGGAAGCGTCCATATGTGAGATTAGTGGAGCATCCATCCATAGGTGGAGTATCTGTAAGTGAAGTAGGTGATATATCTGTATGTGAGGTAGCTGATATTCAGACACAACTAGACTGTTGGAGGAACTGGACACGACACCTCGAATCATCCATTCCATCTTATATTAAAACAGCAAAAATACCTTGGAGAGATCACAAAAGTTGGAGGAAGGTGTCACTTCTAACACTAAGAAAGCATAAGTTGAAACTTTCTCAAATCAGAAAGCTGACATACTGATGAAGTCATCCTGTAATTTGTTTCCTTTTTTCTTTACTTACAAGTTAGTCTAGGTTCTCACAAAATGAAGCATGATATGCCAAAAATCTTTTTGTTTTGTTTTTCCATCTTCAATTGACATATTCTAAACTAAAATACTCTAAACTCAACCAATCTTTACTCTCTTTTTAAAAAAAAAATGAACATTGAAATGTCACCTTTTGTTTCCTTCTTACATAAATGTAAAATATGAAAAAATTATATTTTTCTTTCTCTTCTGACTTTTTGGATAATATATAACTTCAATTTTTAAAACATTAAGCCAATAATGACTATAAAATTTTTCAAAAAAAAGTTAAAGGTATAAAAAGAAAGAAAATAATTTGCAGAGAAAAAACTTTTATTTACATTACAGACAAGCTTCCCAAATGCATTTTGCCAAAGGCCTCTTCAGTGAGGCTTACAGTACACAGTTTACATTCTGACAGTCAACTCATTAAAGAGCCACTTATATGGTTAACAAAAAATTCCCATTGAAATGTCAATTTCAAACAGTTACAAGCTTTCAAAATTTGAACTGAAGTTTGTTGTTTTTTGTAATGTCTACTGCCATCTAACAACAAAAACCATATGGACTTATTTGCTAACCCTATAGTTGTTTTTTTTATATAAATCAAATTCATTTGTTTTTTCAATAATTAGCTATTTATACATATTAGTTACATTAAGTCTAAGCAACTGATTTCACATTAGATGAAAGCTTCATATTCAACAATAAAAACATACTTAAGCAGGTTTCTGAAGACAGTGTCCAAAAAGGAACCACCATTTATTTATCTCATGTAATTTTAATTAGATATTTTCTGTGTTTTTAAGAGGACTTTTTAATTTCTGGTGATCAGTAGCCTAAAAAGAATGCCAGTCACCAAGAAAGTGTGTAGTCTGAAACACAAGATAAATAAATGGTGGTTCCTTTTTGGACAGACTATCTTCAGAAACTTAATAATTGCCATTCAGATGAAAATTTACAAAATGATACTTAAGCAATTAAATTTTTATATAAATAAACTCATTCATGTCTTTGTTTATAATATTTCAGTCTTTATTTTTAATGATTCACAATTTGAAGATAATGCTGCATACATTAATACGTAACTAGATGCACCGAGATTCTTAGTATTCATTTTATATTTTCTGAAAAACAACAGATTTTGAAGAAAATATCTCACCTCTCAGAAATATAAAATAATTTTCAATTTAGAAAAAATTTAATCATTATTAAGGATTATCATAAATTAATAATGTACTATCCAATTTTGATGGATTATATTTGCAGTTAAGAGGAAACAGCTCTTAATTTTTGTTATTAGCAGCTTTTGAGGTTTGCTCAATTTTTTTTTTTTTTTTTGGTTAGGTATTTAGGTATCAAAATGTACTATATTCAATCATTTTAAATAAATGTTCTTTTAAAATATTTTCAATTACAATATTTTAATAAATTTTGATTATTACAGTTAATTACTACAGTAAATAAATTACTTGAAAGATTTAACCTTTATAAATTTTTCTATGGTAAAAATATAATTTTAATTATTTCTTATATGAAATGCTTTCACATTGATCTCATTCAAATCAGATAAAATGTTTTTATATGAAACTGGGATATTACTGCATGACATTCCAACTTTGTAGGATGATTTCATCTCTATTAAATGTTTTTCACTAATAAAAAAAAAGTTTTTTTTCCACCTTTTTTATTAGCAACACTCTACAACATATGTAAGGGTCATTAAATCAGAGTTGACATTTACATATTTTATATTATAAGTACTGAATGAAGTTATTATTAATTTAAATTAGTAACAAATCTTTCTTGAAATTCAACAGGAAACTCTTAGTCACTCATGAAAATATAATGTATGTATTATCATTACTATTCTTTGTATCTTTTGCTTTCTCATTCATTCACAGAAAATTAAGTGCTTATAATTTAAAATTTCAACATTTTAGAATTTTCTTTAATCTGATAAATGATTCTTTTTTGCATTAAGTAATGGCTTAATAGTATGAGATCAACTAGACTATAAACATCATAAATAACTAATCAAAACAGCACACAGCTCTGCAGCTTTAACTGTATTTGGTTCTGAACTATTCCAGAAATTTAATTTTTAAAACATTAATTTTTTTTCATAATAAAGTTACAAGAAAAAATTATTTGATGATATTAAGACTATTTATTTAAAATTAACTCCACTTTGAGCCCTGTTCTTATACTTTAACTTAAGAATTAAAAAATTATAAATACTTATAAACTAATTATTTTCCTAAACTAATTAATATCTTGAAATTATACCAGAATATTACAAATTACAGAAAATAAACATATGCAACTAGTTACTATAAAAAAAAACTTACATTAATTTCTTTACATGCATAACTTTAAACAAATTTTCTTTATTTTTGACTTAGTAAATAATATAAAGTAACAATAAATATGTACTATGTAAAACTGGATTAATTAAGTCCAACACACAAAAATACCAGAAATATCCATTTTTGACATCAGTGTTTTCCAACCAATGAAACTGTTCCATGCATTTACAAGCAAAGTTCAAATTTTCACATTGACGTTCAACTGACTTTAACCTGAGGATGACAATTTAAAAATCATCAAAAATGTTTGTTTTTCTTTATTTTTTTAGTAAGTATAATTTGTGTTGGATATTTCTGGTATTTTTAAGTGCATTAGAAATAATATAAAGTTTTTTTTAGTTTCTATTCTCCTATAAAATTATTATTAAAGTGTTCCTACACAATATTAATTTTTCAGAAAAAATATTTTTGTACCTTTTTGTGGAAGGTTAACATTTTTTTCTTTCTCTGCATCTGGCAATAAAACACCTTTCTTTATCAAATCTTCCTTTGTAGCTCTCATAGATATTTTTCTTTCTAGTGCTAAAAACATAAATTCAAAATCAAATTCTAAAGAAATAAAATTATAAAATTAAATTACAATACATTTTAAAATCAAACACAAATAGAAAAACTAAAAAACCTTGACGAAATAAAAAAAAAAAACAGTAATGTAAATGTGAGAAGCCAAGGATGTAGAACTAAGTCTAAGCCGCTTACGGGCACACAATCGCGAGATTGGCTCACCAAACTTTTTCTAGGAGAGCATAGTTAGTTTAAAACGACCTAGAGGATTAATTCTAGATCTAGTCAGGATTTCTTGACACCAGTTAATCACTTTTATTTTACGCAGATTAACATGCGTATTTATTCGAGAAGGAAATGAGGACTTGTGTTTGATTCAGTTATTGAGGAGATGTTTCTTTAACAAATAAAAACTTTCATTTCATAACATAAAATTTTACTTTATACCTAATTCTATCTCAAACTATAACAGATGTTTGGCTTTTATCCATACAATCAATTATTCCAGGATAGACCTGTAATAAACTATCTATTGAATTAACTAATTTATCGGTTGGTCTATCTTTCACAACTTTATGATCATAAGATTAATTAAATAATAATCAAATTATTATTATGAATATTCTTTAATTATAGATTTGTTGTATTCTTGTGTTTTAACTAAATAGTATTCCTATATTTAGAGGTATAGTATTTTGTTCAAGTACAATATCCAAAGGTTAACAGTACAATTTATTCAACTCTTTATTCCACATATGCATTTCAGGTCAATGTGAACTCACAACCCCTCTTCAGTGCTATAACTAGAATATTTTTCTACATTGTAATTTTTTAATACAAAAAATTATAAATACAAAAGACAATTTACTGACTTACAATTTGTACATATTTATAAGAAAAAACAACCATAGGTGCTATAACTAGAATATTTTTCTACATTACAATTTTTTAATACAAAAAATAACTTAATGACTTACAATTTGTACATATTTATAAAGAAACAATCATTAGGTGAAGATTCAATTTCAGGTATAAGTGCATATCTGGTGTTTTATGCTATTTAACAATTATGAGAGTAACATAATGTTAATTTATTATTTAGATGTCTACTAGGACAGATCATATTATTAGGACTTATTATACTGGTGTCCAAATTCTGAAAAATGAGGAAATGTATTCAGAAAAACAATCTTTATTGTTCATCTTTACACACTGTGTTTCGTACCACTCAGGCCCTCATCAGCAGGTTTACAGTTACTATGTAATTATTTTGGCCTCTAATTACATTGAAATATAAAAATATTAACAAAAAATAATCCGTATCATGTTTCCAAGCATATCCATCACTTTCCTTTGCCTATACAATTATTGTATTGCTAAGTTCATTTCCTTTATAAATGTTTCAGCCTGTTACCCCCATCAATNATACATAAATAAATAATAAAATAAATAAATAAAAATAAATAAATAAATTTTTACCTTAATACATAATCAACAAAAAAAAAACTAGACACAGTTCAATTTTTAACAACTTGTTTAAATTGCCCATAAGTTCTCAGATCCTTATATTCTTCTTTTAAAGCATTCCAGTTATATATAAATTAGTAGATCAGTGCGTCTTGGCCAAAACAGTGCTTAACTTTTGGTAGCACTCAAATTATTTTTCCATTGATAGTTGTAGTTAGAGGGCCTAGAGTGTTTATTTAACTCATCACTTACATAAGATTCTTTCTTGCCAATCTTTATTAGTTTAAAGCTGTCTAAAATAACTTGTTTTTTATATAAAACTTTTAATTTGTCGAAACTGGTCTGGTTATAATAAGAGGTGATAGAAGAATTGTAAGGTATTGAATAACTTGTATAATGTTCTAATAAAGTTGTTTTGTGTGACTTGCAACCTATTCAATACAAAAGAAGAAGCTGTACACCATATGGAAATACCATATCAAAGTTTGGATTCCATACAAGCGTGATATAAACACAAAACAGTCAAAATTTATGTAATTCATTATTCTTTTCAATATTCCAATAAATCTAGATAAAGACAGTGTTAGATTATTTATATGATTGTTCCATTGTAATTCATCATCAATTTCAATACCTAAATATTTTACAGTATTAACTCTTTGAATACATTTATTATTAATTCTTTCTTGTGTATCATCTAAATTGACTTTTTTGTTTTTTATTTGACAAACAAATATATTTTGTTTCATTCTCATTTATTCTAAAGTTATTATTTGCCATATATTTACTTAATTTAGCCAGCAATGAATTTGTATTATTTTCAATTAATTGAAGATTTCAATCTGCATAAGTTATAACAATATCATCTGCATACAATATATTATTTTCAGGAATAGTTTCTATAATATCATTTATGTAAGTATCAAAAAGTAAAGGGCCTAGAATGGATCCATGTGTGACACCTTTATTCACTTGAAAAGGTTTAGATATTGAATTTTTTACCTTAATGTAGTACATACTATTTGATAAATAAGATATCAACCACTCCAATGGCACTTCTCTTTTGTTTTAATATCTTGATATCTACGCTATCAAAAGCCTTAGTCAGGTCAATAAACACTGCTGTTACTATATTTGAATTATCAAGACCATCAATAATATATTGTTTAAAATGAGTTAATGCATCAATTGTAGAGACCTCTTTTTTAATACCATACTGGTTATTAGATATATTATACTATATTTACAAAAAATCTTTTATAGAAAGCCATTTCAATTATTTTAGTTATACTCTGAATGATAGTAATCAGACGATAGCTCTCCAAGTCCTGTTTAGATCCTTTATTTTTAAATATTGTATTACAAGATTGTGTTTGTTCTTCTCTGAAAACCACCCACACTCAAAGGATTTATTAATTAAATAAGATAATGGTAATGCAATAATATCTGATATTTGTCTTAGAATAAGTATATTTAACTTATCAATGTCCAAAGTATTAGTTTTTACACTCATAATATAATCAAAAATCTCTAGGAGAAGTTTCATCCAAAACAAAACAATCAACCATACAAGCATGAAGAGGAATGTGAGAAAGAATTAGTTTTTAACATTGATGTGACAAAACCTCCCATCTGTCTATAGTGATCAGTAAAAATATTACCTATTTTTCTATTATTATTAATTATATTCACAATTAAAATATTATCATTACATCACTCACATTATATTCATTTCTTAATCTCAAGAGGATTGTTAAATATTACATCTCATAAAATTTAATATTTTTTCGTATATTAATTTCCTATATTCCTTGGTTTATTTAATCTAAACAATTATAATCCTTAAAACTAATAACTTCATATTAAAACTTAGGTGATTAGGAGAATAACCATCCAGCCATCATTTTAATGTAGTCATGAACAATTTAAAAAAAAATTCTTATACAAACTTTCCACATCTGACATGGATGAGAAAGAAATAAGCTTTATGATAAAAAAATCAAATTATGGTTTTGTTAATTACTTCTAATAATAATCCAGTGTCCAGAGTGCAATGAAATACTATCCCAAGAAGCTGTCTAATTTACATATTATCACAAAACATTCAAATGAAAAGGATAAGTCTTTAAAAATTTTTCAAAGGAAATTAACAACTATCTATATCAACAAAACATTATTATTCAGATATCCAGTATAAATGAAAAAGTATTGCTAGCAAGTTACAAAGCTACATTTCATCTTTAAAAGGAAGCAAGCAGCATACAATTGCTGAAAGTCTGATTTTATCAGCAGATGTCAGTACAATGAAAATTATAGTAGTGGAAAAAGAACTTCAAAAAATTCAAGAATTTGTTAATCTAAAGAATACAACAGAAAATCTGATATGACATAATACTCACAAACAAATTTTAGATAAAATTAGAAAAAGCATACACTTATATTTGCAATTTTAAATTCTACAAATATTTCTAGTTGTGTAAAATTTGCATGCTTCCAAGTATATAATACAGAAGCATTGTCAAAGAAAATATTTTATTTTATAAATCACTAGAAACTAACACAACTGGAAAGTGTTTATTCAAAATGTTTATGCAAAATACAATAGTCTATAGATTGGACAAAATGTACTGTCATAAACTCTGATGGGTTTTCAAAGTGGTCTTATTGCAAGATTAAAAATTACAATGCGAAATGGATATACTATTTCCTATATCACCATGTTATTGCAAGCAAATCTTTACTCTTTGAACTGGAGTTTATTTTGCAGACTAAAAATAGTAAATTCCATCAAAAGAAGTGTAGCAAATTCATTTTTTTTTACACAATTTGTAAAGATAAAGGTTCATTACATGAAAATCTTTATTGTACAGAGGTTAGGTAGCTTTCAAGAGCAAAGATACTGATAAGTTTCCAAAAATAGAACAGAACTTCTGATAGATACATCTGTAAGAGGGAAAAATTTAATTATGCTGAATTCTTTTGCAACAATGTTTGGCTTGAAACTAGCATATCTTTGTGACATTGTTAGTCACTTAAAATATTTTGAACAGTTTACAAGTTTACAATGCTAGTACTGTTATAAAATTAATGGATTCATAAAAAAATTACCTTTTACCTTTACTACATTAAAGGAAAAGAAATTCAATTAATTTCTTTGTATTCAACAAATAATGGAAGAATATCTATAAATGCCACAGTGAATGTTAAACTATAATTTTGGAGAAACAAGTATGTTTCCATTTTCTGAAAGAAACTCAAATTAGCTTCAATAATTACAGATTTGAAATAAATTTTTTTTTTTTTTTTTGAAGAAAAATCTGTTAATGAGACCACAATAGAAATAAATATTAAAGGTCAAACTTTTTTTTTTGCAAAAGTTTGATCAATTGTGGTTGAAAAGAAGAAAAATAATCTAAAGTTACAAATGAAGCTTTAAAAATGTTGGTAACACTTGTATCATCATATAATTAAATGTGAATTAACTCTTCTGTAATTGTAATAAAAATGAAACACAGATGACTTCATCTTGAAAATGAGCTCTGTATATGTAAAATATAGAGCAAAAACTGAGAAACTGATTAATGAAGAAAACAAGCAAATTCATCAATTACTATTATTATTTTACATGTTCTCTGAAATATTTGCTTTTCATAGTCTGTGTTCTTCTATATTAAGCATTCAGTATATAATAAAATGTAAATTTTATTACAAATTTTAATAAAACACATTAAGGAAAAATTCATTTTTAATAAAAAATGAATTTTTTATTTTGCAAACCTGCTAAAATTCTGTTGAGATTTCCAAGGAGAGTTGCAACACAACTTTTAAAAATTATAAATCAAACACAATGCCAGATGGCATTAATTAAAATCCTTTTAATATTTTCTTGCACTCATAAGCCTGAAATTGCTATGCCTTAGGGGAGGCCATATCATCAGGATGCAGGAGCAAGGAGGTCATACAGACAATTGGTAATGACCTCTGCTGTACAGACATTGCTGTTGCATGATACTGGCATCTGTGGTTGTACCAACATACATACCAATGTAAGGAAGGCTGTTAAAGGCCCGGAACTACTGTGAGACAAGCTAGAACCATTCCTAACAGCACTGTTACCCATAATACAAGATGCCATAGCATCCTGTTAAGCTACATCCTGTTGCAGACCCAATTCTATACATGTTCTACAATTCTTTAGTGACATCATGCACCATCACAAGACACCTATTTAAGGGCGGGATTGCACTCATGTTGCCCTTTATGACATTTACCAATAACCACATAGCACTGGTTACTCCATCTGGAATGGTGCCATGTCCACATTTCATAAATGGCCATGGAATGGCCATTCATGAAATCATATTCAGCGATGAATCCCACATCAGCCTGCAAGCAGATGACCATTGCATCTGTGTCTGGAAGAGACCTAGCAATTGCTCCTAAGAAGCCTATGTCGTGAAGTGTCACATATGTATTACCCCTAGTGTTACAGTCTGGAATGCCATGGCTTATGACAACAGGTCTTTCCTAGTAGTCATCCAAACAACATTAACAGCCCAGTGACACACAGATGACATCCTGTGTCCAGTTCTGTTACCAGTATTACTGCAGGCATGTCTATCAGTAGCCATTTTCCAACAAAATAATGCTTGGCCCAATATGGCATGTGTCCCAGGAATGTTTCCATGCTGTTGAAACCCTTTCTTGGCCAATGAGATCCCCAGACCTTTTACCCATTGAGCACATATGGGACATGATGGGTAAGCAAGTATGGACAAACTGGAGTATCCACAATCCGGAGGAGCAGTTGCAAAACTCCTGAACAAACCTTCAACAGGATGACATCAGGACTCTGTATCACTCCATGTCAAGCCTTATCTCAGAATGCATTACAGCTAGAGGAAGTTTCACAAGGTACTAATCTGTAAACATTGCTTTGTCACTGTTTGCTATTAAACAGGGATGCACAACCTTTTCTGAAGAAGGGCCAAATTAGGATTAAGTTTATTGACTGGGGGCCGGACCTCCAAGCGATTAATGCGATGGCTGAGATTGGATGCTGNTACTTTTACTACAAAAACAATACAATAAATAAATAAACAACAGTAAATAAAATTAATTAAATAGCATAAATAAATAACACAATAACAAGGCCCAGTATAACAACTATAAGCTTTAAGGGTTTTTAAAAACCACGCGTGCTCTCCTATATATATTATCGTGGTCCAACGAGCCATATAAATACAAGTTATCAGCATTTAAGGCACTTATTAGAAGAGCGTTTTTATACTGCACTAACATTCAGGACAGTATTAAAGAGATTAGTAGAATTATAAGAATTGCAACAAATCTAGGATACAAAACCACCACAATAGAAGGCCTAGTCAAAGGTTACAAACAACATAAAAGGCAAAAAACATACTAAAGTAGATGCAATTAACAAATTCACATACAATAAATGTATAGGAGGAGTGATAAATGAATTGAGTACTTATAAAAATGCAAAAATGGTATATAAAAGAGCACCCAACATCTTTAGGTTAATAAGGAATGATAAAGACAGCATAAAAATGCAAGAGTAGCTGGAGTTTATAAAATACCATTTGAGAATCAAGAATTAGGAATAGCAAATGATTATGTGGATGTAACCAGAAGAAACTTAGCAATATGTCTGCGAGAACACAAATACAATGTTAATAAAAGGCACAGCAACACCATTTTAGCAGTCATGGCACAGACAGAAGCAGGAAATGTAAAATGGGATAGGTAAAAATCATTAAAACGGTTCAATCTCCATCCATTGCACTAAAAATGGAAAAAATGGAAATATATAAAAGTAAAATGAAAAACCATTGCCTAAATGCCAAAGATGCTAATACTCTTCAAACAGCGTGGAAGTACAGTACATGATAGAAAAAAGTATGGGGATTAAAGACCCTTAAAGCTTGTAGTTGTTATACTTAGCCTTGTTATTGTGTTATTTATTTATGCTAATTAATTTATTTTATTTACTGTTATTTATTTATTGTATTGATTTATTTTTTCATTTATTTAATATACACAATTATTGTAAAAATCTTTTAAATATAAAATGAAATGTATTCAAAAAAATGTTGTGTTCCATTTTGGAACAGTAATCGTAAACCTGAAGATGGCCTATAATAAATAGGTTGAACATGTTTGAGAATAAAATAATTTCTGCTTGGCAAAAAATTCTGGTGTGTTGATATAAGGTATGTTTCAAATTTATACGGACATGAACAATTAAAGTGAAACCCAAATTTGCTGCATTAAGNTATTTTTCTCTACTGTCACTCTCCTCTCCCTCCTTCTTCTTTCTTTTCCGCCCCATTTTTCCGTCAGCTAAACACTCTGTGCACGGCCGAAGTCTTTCGTTTAAGTGTGTATAAGAAATATTGATGGTATTAATGTTTACAATACGGAAATGAAGGAGGTGGGGAGAAAAAGGTGAATTACATCTGGAGTCGTCTTTTTGCGTGTGCGCGTACACACATTAATCTTTCTACACATTTATCTCTCTAATAACTGTTAAATTTCCGCCGGAAATGGGCTACATCGCTCGACGTGTTTTTAAGAATGCCGTTCGTTTCCTCTGATGATTTTCATACCCATTATAGACGTCTTGATAGAAGAAGTGAAGGGTTACCCTTTTGTTTAACAGGAAATTTACGTCATACTTTTCTAAATCTTCAAATAAGTGATGAAACTTTCCCATAAATGATATAGATAAAACTAAAATTAGAACAAAAAACTATAGTCATCTCCATTTTTAAGACATTGATATAAAATTTAAACAAAAATGTACAAACAGCGATGTATTTAAAACCCACGCATGCTCCCCTATATATACCATCTTGGTCCAACGATTCATATAAATACAAGTTATCAGCTTTATAATTTATTTTTTATACTAGTACTTTCTATATATTAACAGGACTTATTATAATTCACCTGTGAACTAAATAAAGAACATTATTTTTGAACTGTAAGACTAAATATCTGCATCCATAATTTCCCAGTATAATAAGTCCTGTTAATATATAGAAAGTACTAGTATACAAAATAAATTATAAATAGATAAAAAAAAGGACAAAAAGGCATAACAATTACAAGTTATCAGCATTTAAGGTGCTTATTAGAAGAGCGTTTTTATACTGCACTAACATTCAGGACTGTATTAAGGAGATTAGTGGAATTAAAAGAATCGCAACAAATCTAGGATACAAAACCGCGCACAATAGAAGGCCTGGTCAAAGATTACAGACAACATAAAGGCAAATATAAAAACGCAAGAATAGTATATAAAAGAGCACCCAACATCTATAACTTAATAAAGAATGATAAAGACAACGTAAAAATGTAAGAGAAAGCTGGAGTTTATAAAATACCATTTGAGAATCAAGAATTAGGAATAGTAAAGGATAATGTAGGTGTAACCAGAAACTTAGCAATACGAGAACACAGATACAACGTTAATAAAGGACACAACAACACTATTTTAGCAATCATGGCGCAGACAGAAGGAGCGAATGTAAAATGGGATGAGGCAAAAATCATTAAAACAATTCCATCCATTGCATTAGAAATGGAAAAAATGGAAATATATAAAAGTAAAATGAAAAACCGTTGCCTAAATGCTAAGCATGCTAATACGCTTCCAACAGCATGGAAGTACCGGCACATGATAGAAAAAGCATGGGAATTAAAAACGTTTAAAGCTTGTAGTTGCATAAATAAATAGCATAAATAAATAACAAGGTAACAAGGCTAAGTATAATACTTAGCCTTGTTACCGTGTTATTTATTTATGCTATTTAATTTATTTTATTTACTGTTATTTATTTATTTATTGTATTGGTTTATTTTTTCATTTATTTAATACTAGTAACCCGGGCCGCTCCCTAGTGAAAATTCATATCAATGGGAAATGTTTTTCCCTTCCCGTGGGGGAATTCCCCCGAGGGAGAGGAGAATTTATTTCCTCCGTGGGAGAGGGTAATTTATTCCCCCCCACGGGAAAGGAGTTCTAGCAGCAGCGGTGTCATTCCGAATTATAAATAATAAATTCATATTACAAATAATAATAATTTATTGTTATTTTAAAATCATCGCTAGTGCGCCCTAGTGGGCGTCCTAAGCATACCGTTACAGATATACTGACACGCGATCAATGGCTTATATTATTAGATATATAATTATTGTAAAAATATTTTAAATTTAAAATGAAACGTATTCGAAAAACGTTGAGTTTTATTTTGGAACCGTAATCATAAGCCTGAAGACGACCTATAATAAGTAGGCTGAAAATGTTTGAGAATAAAATAATTTATGCTTGGCAAAAAATTCAGGTGTGTTGTTATAATTAAATTAACATTTATTTATGAAATAATTTAATCCAGTAATCATTTACCTTTATTTTTATTGTTAATTCTTATTTATTATTAATTTTCATTGCATTTATTATAAAAATGAGATTAGAATGATAATCCCAGACCAAGCAAAACTACAGAAAATTAGTTCTATATTTTGCTGAGATGTTAGATACATATGGTGCAAACTCAAGTTAGTTAAACATGAATAAATGAATAAACTTATGTTTTATCTTGATATCTGTATTTATTGATCATTATTATATTACATTTAACATTTAAATGTTATATTATACTACTAGTGAGTGCAACTAATTCAATTCAAAAATATGTTTCTAAGTATACTAGTTTCAATCTTTTATAAATACAAATTGTTGTGAGAGACTGACTTTATAATAGTCAGCCAATAATTATTAGTAATTGTTTATTTTTAAATAAATATATATTAATTAATGCAATGATTAACTCACAAATTCAAAAATTACACAGTGAAGTTAAAATATAAGTTTAAAAAAATTTTTTAACATTTTTTCACTTATTATATTCTAAAGCACTCTAAAAAAATTCAAGCCTTCCATAATAATAATGCAATATATCTGAAAAATATACTCACTTCTTGAAGTTTGTTCAAATTTATCACTTTTCTTTTTTCTTTTCCACTTCCATGGTTTAAACAACCTTCCCAATGCAGATAAACGACTATGTTTCCCTTCCATAGAAGGTGGTGTACTAGTTCTTGAATTAGAACTTAGAGAACTTGTTCTCATATTGTTACTGATTTTTTTACCTAAAATAAAAAAAATAAATAGTTATTTATAGCAACCATCTAATCAATTTTTAAAGACAAATAATCAAAATTTAACTTTTATTTCTTGTACAAAAATTTTGAATGTAAACTAATTTTTAAATATGGCTAAATCTTAATCTGGTAACTTAATGGTATAGTTGATTTTAGAATAAAAAGTTTACTATTATTAATTATCAATTAATTAAATAATACATCTGTCATATTAACAGTAAAACTATCAGACCAAGACTGATTCATGTTCTATGATACTCCTTTTCACCAAGTGATTTTTCTCTCTAGACTACTCTCTGGCTATTTGAAACTCCAATCACCAGATGAATACAATTTTTATAAACTGCAAATTTTGCAACAGGCAGTATGACCCCTACATTAGACATCATCTCTTAATAAATTTAATAATTATAATTAAATTAAAATTTATCACCTCTTTCTCAGCAAATGTAACTAATTATAACAACACACCTGAATTTTTTGCCAAGCATAAATTATTTTATTCTCAAACGTTTTCAACCTAATTATAGGCCAATTTCAGGCTTATGATTACTATTCCAAAATGGAACTCAACATTTTTCAAATATGTTTCATTTTAAATTTAAGATTTTTACAATAATTGTGTATATTAAATAAATGAAAAAATAAATCAATACAATAAATAANATTCCAATTTATTACTTTTGAAAAAAAAAATCTATTAATTATTATAACAGAAAAAAAATATACTTAAATCAACACAATAACTTTAGCTATTGTTAAATCTGATTAACCAAGTCAATAAAAGTAACATGACAATTTCCTTAAAAATTTGGTGCAGATTTTCATATTGCCAAAGTTATATTTTGGATGATTTTAATTTATAAAATCCATTTCAACATTTGAAATAGTATTAAAAGCAAATAATTTACTCTTCAAAATTGTAATTTTAAAAATACACTGATTAATGAAAAGATTAGAGAAACCTACTAATTAATAGTAGGTCAGTCCCCCTCAAGCATAAATGATAGCTGGAATCTACTGAGGCATTGACTATCTGATGCAGGAGGGTTGCTGGAAGTATTAAAAATCATGCCTGGGGTGAAATGGATCAATAAGGCAAAGCATTGTTCTTCTGAAATGCACCATTCCCTTAAATCCTCAAGAGAAGACTACAAAAGGGTGCGAGTGATTATCCAGAACATAATATCATTATATAGCTTTTAAGGATCTCTCCAGACATACTAGGAACTTAGTGAGCTTCATGAGAAGGCTCTTCACATCATCACAAGGCCATCACTGCATTGCAAAAGAACCAACCTGACAGAATGGGTCCATTGTTTCATGTTGTCGATAGTACACTCAAATTCTTCCATCAGACTGGTGCAGCTGGAAATGAGATTCATCTGGCAACACAACTCATTGCCACTCTTCAGGAGGTGAGTTTTGATGTTCCTGGCACTAGGCAGGAAACAATGTCTAATGATATGCAGTCAGCAATGACATACAAATAGTTTAAGGAATACACTGGTTTCCATAGTTTAAGCTATGCAGCATGCTTTGTACTATCTACTCATTTACATTACTTGAAGCTCTAGTACTGAGCCTTCAAGTGATCTGCATCACTGTTGTTCTTCAGTCAAGTCTATACAAGCTTGGAGTATCTTTGTCATCCTGTTATCAGTAATGCATGAGTGGTTTCATTTGCTTGCTGGGCACTGATACAGCCATGGATAGTAGACCAAGTAGACCCTGAAATGGTTGTCCTTGAGAACACTGGGGTTGCTGCTACTTCAAAGATGGAATTGACTGTGTCTTGTGCCAATAATGCATTCATGATCAACATTGATAAGAATGCAAAATTTATCCATTTTTATCAATTGTGATGCATTCTTGGGAAGGCTACATGTTTGCCTATTAATATCTAAAAGTCATGACATACTAAGTGATCTTTTGCCTGAGACACATGTTTCTGAGCAGCAAAAATCTGTTAACATTGGCAATATTTGGGTAGACAAGGAGACAAATTGTCTGAGTTGCACAATCGACAATGGCTGCGTTCAGCAGAATCAACAGTTGTAACTGAGCAAATCGGTAGTTGTTACATAGCAACCCAAATCTGCTGAACAATGAGTGACGTATGCATTGGAAAAGAAGCCTCATTGGTCAATTTCAGGTAGCAATAGGTAGCGTAAATGAAAGACGCTACCAAATGTGATGTCAAAACACCAAACATGTTCCGAAAGAGTGCTACTGTAGAGGGTATTCCGCAGAAAAATACTCAACAGCTCTGGAACCGTTGAGTCTGCTGAACACAGCAGCCAATCTCTTACCTGATAATCCTAAATTTTCACTATTGGCACAAAAGCATATTTCTTTGAGTACCTTATTGTGATATTCTTTAATAGTGTTGTTATAAATTATTTCATACAATTGAATTAATGAAATTAAACATTGTGTTCTATCAACTGTCCACTAGTGACTATCCTCCATTTTTATTTTTGTGTTTACACAAGAGCTGTACTCAAGTAATAAATCTATTCATGCTCATTGGTTACAGCAAGCAACAGACTGTTTCCCAAAAGTCAACATGATTTGACTCCCCAATCCCCAATGACTGCTTTTCTGCTGCCCAGGAAACACATCTTTCTGTCACCCAGTGACATGTTTCCCACAAAAATCACCTAGCGTGGCTCAGCCTTAAGCTTGGTTTGGTTATGTTAAACTCTGCTTGGATGTGTCAGCATACTTCCATCACCACTGTTCTCTGTTTTGATCAGTCACTGTGTGAAACCACATATATAGATCTCTTTACTTTAAAAATGTAAAGATTGAAAATTAATTTCTGAATAGTTTCTTAAGTCAATGTATCATGTAATAATGTTCTAATACAACTATATGGTTGTAGAACATATTGGAAAGAAGTTAATTTTGAATTAAAATGGTATAATTAGCAAAATATCAACTTGTACATTGAAAGCTATAGGCCAACATCTCCTAACCCGATATACAATATAGATATACACCAACAGAATGCCGAAAATCTATCGGGCTAGTTTAGCCCGATAGATTTTCGGCATTCTGTTGGTGAAAGCTATAGGATCCAAATTAGTTTTAGAAATTAAAAAATCCCCTAATTAATTACTATATTGACATAAGATGGCAACAATTATACATATTAATTCAATTATAACTAAAATTAATTAAATTTTATCAGTGAAAAATTATTTTAATTAAATTTTATAAACTTTTTTAAAACTATAACTTTGTTGTTATTTTTAATTAAATTAGTAATGAACTTCTAAAGTATCGCATGTGTGAAAGACTATTTATGAACATTTATAATCTTATTTATATTTTTAGTTATTTTTATTTTGGCCTTTATATTTGTACAGTAAGACCTCATTTAGTGCTTCGGATGCATTCCTAGACGACAAAGCACTAAACGAAACAGTGTTAAACAAGGTCATTTTAACACAGTAAATAGGGAAAGGGGAACACATGGCTAAGAAACAAATTTTACTTTAAGTTATTTTTATATTAATTTGCATAATAATATACATAACATTGTTACATAACATGTAAACATATGCAAACAGAAATATAAAGTTCATTTTTGTGATGAAGATCCTGGCTCTTCTGAAATTCTTAACTTTTTTTGTGATGAAATCGTCTAGTGTCATTTGTTACTTTGTTTTTTCTTTCCTTAAGCAAATGTCAGTAGCAAGAGATTGCATACAAAATGCCTCGTCTTGCTTTTGCACTCCTTTCAAAATCTGGATCATTTGCTACAATTTAATTGACAATTTCAATTATCATTACCAAACTTTTACTAAGAAAATCTGTAGAGAAATTCTTTGGGATATTCATTTTCAGAATCACTATTGCCAATCTGCCAGTTTTTGAAGGTCATCATTGGCAAGTCTCTCACCAGAAACCTGCAGTAACTCCTCAATATCATGCTCATCTATATCTCCTAGTCCTACTGTATCAATTAGGTTGACAATTTGGCCAATGATAGGCTCTTCTGGTTGACAATCCTTGGATATCTTCAGCCATACTTTCTTCCACACTCTGTTCATGCATTCATCAGTTAATTCTTGCTATGCAAAGTCAATATTGCCTATGGCATCCATGATGTTATATTTTTTCCAAAATTGCACCAAACATAGATTTAGGGGAAGTACAACCTATGACAAATTGCCACTTTTTGCTGATTGGTTCATGTTTGCAAATAATCATATTATATATGATTCAACAAAATGCTGCAATAATTTGAATCAGCATAAATTTTGAGCTTTTTTTTTTTTAAGGCTTCGACCAGACCACATTATATTAAATCAGCATTAACCGAAGAAGTGCTAAATGAGGTCTTACTGTATTTTTATTTGTACTTATACCTTAAATATGTACTCTATTTATTCCCTGTTATATTATTATGTATTTTATCTCATTTTATTTTTCTTCAACATTCTTTTATAAAAAGAGACCATCAGCATATGTTTAATGAGTTCTATTTTATTTAAATTGTGTTTTTTGAATTTTATTCTATGTAACATTCCATAACCTGAATATGGCTGTTAAAAATAGTTGAAAATGTTTGTTCTTATAATAAATTCTTTAATCTCTAAAATGCATATGTTTATTTTATTGCCATCTTTTGGAAACATCTTTCCTATCTTATTTATTTACTTAAATAAGCATTACTGTTTACAACTTCCTATCCATGATTTAATTCTGTCCAAACCAAATGTATGCTAACTTAACATCAAGCATTTTAATTTTCTTAAGTAATTAGATAAAAATCTGCGATCTTTAAAATCTTGTATTTTCATATATTGAAAAAATATAAAAAAAAGTATGATCATCTATGCTTACTAAAAAAATGTTAGAATCAGTAACAAAATTAGCAATAGTCTTTTAATCTGTTTTGTTAAATGGCAAAACAGATTAAAAAGACTATTTGGCATAAAAATTTGTTTTCTAACACAAAGGATGTCAATTGTGCAGCCCACGTCATTCAACCTAGTTTGCCATCAAGCCAAGAGTCCAGTTGACAAGAAAATGCTAGATTAAAGCATTCTAGTAGATTGATCACTTATTATTATTTGAATCTGTGGTCTCCCTCAAGTGCAGTGGTATAACTAAAAGCAGTCCTCTATATCAGTTTGATACTCATTCTAACACAATACATAAAAGTATAAAAACAAAAAACTAATGAAACATTAGTAAATATTCCCCTCTGGAAACATATGAGATAATTAGCATTTTAGAAATAGCAGCACATTTTTTCATAAGATGAAAAAGATGTCAATAACTTCAATAAAAATCAAAATTAAAAAGTCATTAAAAAGCATATTAAATCAAGTGAATTGAGAGCTACTTAGCTAATAAAAATATATTGTTGAATTTCAAATGGTAGCTGTATTACGTATTATATAGGTAAATGTCTCTTCAATCCGAACAAAATTTCGGTAGACTTTCTCACAGCTCTGAGCTGTGAGAAAGTCTACCGAAGACTTTCTCACAGCTCTGAGCTGTGAGAAAGTCTACCGAAATTTTGTTCGGATTGAAGAGACATTTACCTATATAATACGTAATACAGCTACCATTTGAAATTCAACAAGGGATTCGTAAAGCTATAACATGCCACTGTCATTAACTTATTTCAATTTTTTTACTTTGTNAATTCCAGTAGGCAAATTTAAATTTTCGCCAGTGCTGTGGCGCTGCAATCTTTGGCTATGTCTTGGGCTACTCAAATATTTTACGTTTTTGATACTAAATTAATTTCTGAACTATAATTTTTTATTGTTTCTATATTTTTCAATGTATTTATTTTGTTTGTACAAAATAAAAAATAATTTTTAACGATACAATAGTCTTCATTAGGCTTAACATCGACAAAAATTCAACGCAAAGCGACACGCAACGGAGAAAAATTTCAACATGGGATAGGTTAATATATTTTTCGTACATAATCGGTTATCCGAAATATCGATTTTCCGAACAACCCAGTCCCCAATTGATTCGGATAATTGACGCTCTACTGTATTTGTAAAATCAATTAAACAAAATTGCTATCTTTACATGTAAGCAAAACAAAAAAAAAAGAACTTAAAATAAATAAACCTTTTTATTAAAAAAAATTAAAACTTTAGATTTCAAATTTTTCAAGTAATATAATATAGATAATAAATATGACACCAATAATTACCTTTGTAAGAAACATCAATAATTAATGATTGTATATATAATCAAGAAGTTATGGCAAACTACTATTAAATTTCCATGGTTATTAGTAAGAGATCAATCATCACAGAATTTAAAAAAAAAAAAAAAAAAAACATGACAAACAGAAAATAAAGCAAAGGAACAAAATAAAAATTTTGCAGTTATGATAATTATAATATTATCACAATCTGTGAATTAACAACAAAATATACCAAAAAGACACTTTGTATATGGTACAATTTACAATTTAAAAATTTCTTTAATTATATTAAACAGTTTATAATTTTATTTTCTTAAATCTAGAAATATTTAAGTATAAATATCAGGGCTGTGAAATCGCGTAAAAATCTACCAACTCCAACTCTTCCTTACCATCCGACTCCGTTTCATATACATAACAAATTGGTAAGTAAAAGGGAGTCGGAGTCGGCAGATGTTTTGACGACTCTGACTCCGGTTAAAACTCCAAAACTCCACGACTCCGACTCCACAGTCCTGATAAATACTTTTAATATTAAAATAATAATTTTATTATATTCATATTGAATTATTATTTTCCAGATAACTATTCATTTTCAATATAAGAAGTCAAAATATTTAAGACATCTTAAATTTTATTTACTAACTACATTTCCTCCATTTTTCAACTGAAATCTTAGTTTACAGAAGTGTGCATTTAAAAATGGGATCATAATTTTCTATATTAATAATAATTTCTATATGTTTATAAATGATAATTTTATTGAGATTTAACTTGATTTAAAACCTTAAAAATATATATTATTATTATTTTTTTAATTTATTTTAAGTTTTGCCAAGTATTGTAAAACAATGCTCAAAATTTTAAAAATTATTCAAAAAATTTACTTAGTCTTTTAAATCAATTAGAAAAAAAAATAATGTTAATGGCCTGATAATTAAGGTAAGTAAAAAAAAGTATCAGCTACTGCTCTGAAAAAATTGGATTTGAAAAAGTTCCTTAGAAATTTTAATAGAGTAAACTCTGAAATGTAGGATTGTTTCTCTATCACCTTCCCATCCCATTGTAGGCTTGGTGAAGCTCATAAGCATAAAAAAAATCTTAGATGTTCAGAGCAGAATATCAATAAAAATTTTAAAAAGATATACTTGATGGCATTTAAAAGTACTTGATCTAATTTCAAAATTTGTCTCTAATAGTTTGCCAAATTTATAAAATTTAATTACTGATTATTACTCAATTTATCAGAATAATCTACATGTAAATATATTGCCACTTGTTGATTTTAAAAAATTTACACAAAACAACAGAAATAAGATTGAAATATGCATCTTTCAATCAATATGTAAATGTATTAATAGTTATACCATCTACATATTCTGAATTATATTTCTATAAAATACAAACTTATGCCAGTACAAAAAAAACTCCATTATCATGATAACTAAGGATTCCTTATCATTTACATATTGGTATATTATATCTGACTTTTTGACAAAATTAATTAAAATCATTAAAATTATATTAGGTTATCTTTATTACAAACCAAATATTTTTTTACATATACAATATGTATTAAGATATAAAAGTTATGCTGATAAAGTATTATCGGAAGATGTAAGAAATCTTGATAGCATGATAAATAATAATTGAATTTATATGATAATCTAATATGACTGGCAACTATAAGTTACTGACAGTATAACTCACAACAGAATCACATGTTGCCTAAAACTTACAATTTTAAATACTACTCCCAAGCCATTGATTAATTTTTAAAAATTTTTAATTAATTTAAAATTATCAAAAGTTGACCATATGCAATAACAATTGCAAAATTAAATTATAAAATTTAACTTAAAGGTTGCTATCTTGTGTTAAAATTAATAATTAGAAATTATTTAAATAATTCAGAAAATTCTTGAAAAAAGATCAATGTGGAGCAGGATACAAACTACAACTTCTGCTTATCAGGCAAATACATTATTACATATATCACTCTCAAGGGAACTCACTCCAGTTTGAAACTGAGTTTCAGGGAAAAAGTTTTGAATTGAAATAACTTGACTTCTGGTTGCATTGGAAATTCGTATATAGTTAATCGGAAGCCTCCTGCCCCTAAGATTTCCATATCTAGTCTGAGATTTCATCTATCTAACTCTGTTCTTGAGATTAAGGGAAGACAGATTGATAACAGTGGAAATTTATAGGTCTACAATTTTTTCAAATTGCAGCCCATTTATTTAAAAAAAATTCTGTGATGACAATTTGTTATATAAACTTTGAGTCTTTATAATACTGTATTAGTAAATTATCCGGAGAAGACATTTTATATATAATCATATAATCTGCATATGTACTGTACTGTATCAATACATAAACTAATCTTAAGGCATTATGACTGTACTTTTTTTTTTGTTTTCTTTTATATTGAATATTTTGTATTATATAAATTCACAATTTATAAATTTAAATTTTTTGAAAATACAACTTATTCTATTCTAGTGTATTAATAAAAGAAACAAGTTTTATGATATACATTACATTATGAATGATCTTATTTTGGAATGGATGACAGATGGTTATTCAGTTAATTTGTTAGGCAACTTTAATCCAAGAGATTGCAAGAATATCTATCTGTGGAAAGAAAAATGTATTTTTAGCTAAATTTCTAAATGAAAATTAAAATAAGTGATTTAATTATATAGTGTCAATTATTTGATTTAACTTTGAATTATAAAAAAATATTGAAAATAAAATTTTTGATCACTACAAAATATTATTCAAATAAAGATCTGACTTTTTGATATGCAATCAGAAATACTTTTCAAAATGAAAGCTAAATAAAAGCTGAAAATATTCATTACTTAATTTTTTAACACTAGTGTTCAAAAGTTAAATAATAAATAAAAATAGATTCTCTTACAGTTTAAACTTAATACCTGAATTTTAAAATATTATAAATTAATTAGGATTAAGATTTTGGTTTATTCATCATCATTTATAAAAAAGATATTCTATAAAGGCAAATGGCTTTTCCCCACTTATCAAAAAATCTTTAAACATGTATCAACTGAACTAAATAAAGATGATAAAATGCCAAATGTTTGAATTTATTACACTACATAATGTTTAAGAATCAAAGAAGAGTCACAACACTTTCAGATTATCAAAAAAATCTTCAATTTCTCATACTGAAAACAAACAAGTTGCACACATTAATGTATTCTTGCATTACAGTACAACCGGTCATACTTTTAGAAATGCAATATTATTTTAATTTTTGTAATTTTTAATTTAAAAAATGTATACTGCATTTTTAAAGATATGAGTAATTGTACTGTAGTTTATGACAAATGCAGTTTTGCTGAAAAGTGTATTTTCTTGCATTATTATTACCACTATTCTACGAAGATTTTGAATGATATGAAATTTCAAGTATTTTATACTAAAATAATTGAAGTAAAGAAACATTCATTGTATTACCAGTATTTAAGAAATTTTTTTTCATTATTTTGAACAGTTATCTTCAATAAGTAATAGATATGTATATATCAATGGTGCGGTTTACTTTATATTACTTTTAAAAAATCAATTTTTCAAAAATATTTCCTCAAAATTGATGAAAAAACTTTATGGGTTAATTGTACCTAAATAANTAAATGGAATTCTCTTTTCTTTGTGTTTCTTTTATTAAATACATCATATAAACACATCTCAATATGAAATGACAGTGTTAATCTGTTATATAAATCTAAATTTAAGACAAATAAAATCCAGAATGAACGTTTTAAGCCTACATTTTCTACAACTATAGTTAAATTTGCATACAGAGATTAGTTTTTTTAAACCATTCTCACTGAACTAACCATTCAGTGTGTCAGAATTGTCACAGGTAGTGTCATAGCTCAACAATCTAGACAAACTGGTGTCGTCTCATGGCTTATGATTATCATTTGTATGTCTAACTTATCTTTTCATGCATTCTTAAGTGCCATAAACACTATTGCTGTTAGTTTTGATTGGCTGTTAAGAGTGAAAATAACAGGATATTAAATCTTTTTTTTCCATATTTAAAATTTTATAGACAATGTATAAATGGAAAAAAATCCGTAAAGTCTATTATTGTTCTTTATATGGCCCTTAAAAGTTAATGTAACATCTCTATAACATTTTGAATTTCTCTTTAGTTTTGTACACGATCACTACTAATTATGAAACTTTACATGCCACTTTATATAGGGTATACATTTTTATATTTTGCTATAAATTATAAATTTTATAACTTTATTATTAAAATATTTAGAATTACACAATAAAATTTGATTGCTTTTTTTTTTACTAAAAAATTTGAAATTATAAAACTGCTTGCGAAAATAATACGTTTAAGAATGAGTAAATGATATAATGCTATGAATTTAAATTTTTGAAACAAGTTTTAAGCATTATTTCAAATGAAAGTGATAGATCTATAAACTTATTACATAAGATGTTAGAACATTTAAGTAATTCTATAATAGATATAATTACAGTTATGAAAAAGTAGTATAGTAAAGTATAAACATAAAATATTTAGACAAATAACTAGTAAAAAGATGCTATTACAACAATTAACTTTTAATATTTTCATTTTAAAATTTCTAATAAACATTTAAACATGCAAGTTTTTTCTATATATAAATACAGTGGTGCCTCGTATATCGTACACCTCGAATAACAGACGCTGCAAACAACGGACTTTCTGTTTGGCCATTACGTGAGGCAAACAACAGACTTTCTGCAAACAAGTGTGAATGATGTTGCCACTCTTTTGCCATTGTCAATGACAATCTGCTATTTTTATAATATATTATTAGTATATCTAAAGTACAGAGCTCCCATGGGATTCAGCTTGCTCCGTTGTTTATTACATACATCACCTCAGAGCAGGGTATTTACATTTATCAAGTGTTGTGCAAATCATGGCTTCTAAAAAAACAGAAAGGTGATTTCAATAGAAACAAAACAAGACATCATCAGAAAGAGTGAAAGTTGACAAAAACTTCCTTGTCAAATGGGGAGAGGTTCAGGAGTTTACCAACACTCATTATCCAAACAGAGTTGAGACTACCAGGATCAATGATCTCTACAATGACACCCTTGCCCATCATTTCTGACAGGTGTTGAAGAAGAGAGAGAAACAGACCACATTGGACATGTTTTTCAAGAAGCAAGCTGCCAAAAAACAAAGGATGGAACAAGAGATGACCTTGCAAGCTCCAGTAGCCTCTCCTGATTCTGACTCCGATTAAGAAACAATAAAAAGAGACCTGCTGCAATATGTAAAAAGTCTGTATCTGTATGAATGTGTAAAGAAAGTGTTCCTCCACCTCCTCCTCACAACATCTCACTACCCGGCATAATTGGTGACTGCTCCATTTTCGTTTTTTTTTATGGAACAGTACGGTTATTTTATGCTGCAGAACAAATTATATGTTTTAACATGTATTTCTATGGTAAAATGTGTTTCATATAATGGACTTTTCACTTAATGGACGTGCACCTGGAATGGATTAAGTACATTATACAAGGCACCACTGAATTAAGTTTTTCTTTGTTTGGAAAAAACTTTTCCAGATTATAACAACGATCTAACAATGGTTATTTAAAAATTAAACACTTATTTCTTAAATAATATCAGAACAATAAGATAAAAATATAAGATATTTCACTATCCATATTAATTTAAACATTTTTTATTTCAATTCTATTGGTTTGATTATCATTATTAGAGAACAGTCAAACTGTTTCTTTACCCTATTATAATAGTGTTAAACAAGTCCAATAATACAAAATTAATAATAATTTAAAAAATATAAAATCTTCACCACCTTATTTTCATAATTTTAATTCAATATTTAATACGAACAAACAAAAAAACAAATATAGCATTGTATCACATACTTCTTCCAATGTGAAGAAAGTCAGACACTTGTGAGAACTTTTGATATCATTCTACAATATCTCAATGTGATGGGATATGGAGACACTCAACTTGGAACTTTCTGGATATGAATAACACCCTCCCATTTCCCATACCATACTACACACTGGCCCTCTGCTGCAGTGTGATTGCCATTTTGCATCCCCATGCATATACACTATCACATAGCAAAGTATTGAAATGAACATACACCACCCTGAAACTGACAACTTTCCAACACACATACAGTGGTGCCTTGTATTTGAACTTAATTCATTCCAGGAGATTGTTTGAGGTCCTAAACAATTTTTCCCATAAGAAATAATGGAAAGTGAATTAATTCATTCCCTGACTCTGAACAATACCCATTTTGATAAACTAAAAACTGCAAATACATATTATTTAATGTAAAATTAAGACAATTACATGCTCTAATAATAAATTAAACCTTGAAAACAAATAAAATACATAAATAATGTATAATAAACTGAAAAATCCATTTAATCACTGTCAACTTTAGCATCTTAAACATGGCCATCAGATTGGCCACACATGTACTGCTTTCATGCTTTGTGATAAGTTCCTTTTGCATTTCAATTGTGATACAACCACCTTTCTTTTAGACTGTTGCTTCCACACTCTTTTCTGATTCCATAATTAATAAGTAAAAGTTATATTGAGTTGAAGAGAAAGTTTTTGTCTATTTTTAACAGCTGTCATTACTTAACATAGTTGTGTGATTTACTTGCAACAGTCATGAAATTTAACTCATTAACTCAAGAGACTATTCATTATTTAAAAGCTTATTTTAAACTTTTTACTTCACATTTTTTTCAAATAAAATGAAGTCAACATGTCTCCAGATAAAAAGCATATCCAGCATGCTACTCTTTATAAATTTTGGAAAGGATATAATGCCATACAAACAGTATAAAAAAAAGGTTTCTAATGTGTATGGGAAGATGCTCATAAGCTTTGAATATGCAAATGTAGTTTAAAAAGTTCCATTCTGGAAATTTTGAAGTAACAGATAAACAATGTACAGGGCATTCAAAAGATATCCATGAAGAAAAATTGCAGGATGAAATTGTTAAAAAATTGATAAACACTAGATTATATATATATTAAGACACACAAAAAACACTAGATTATATATATATATAATCTAGTGTTTTTTTTATCAATTTTTTAACAATTTCACCCTGATATATATATATATATAACCAAACATACCAAAAACAACCTTTTAACATATTTTGGGAAAAAAAAGTCAGTTTGAAGGAAGATGCAGACACTTGAGCCAACATGAAGGGGCCTTTGGACCCATCTGTGTAAATATTAATGTCAGCATGGTTATCCAGGGTGGAAGCAGATGACACCAGATGCACCCTGGGGATAACCCTGCTGACATGGTGAAGAGCACAGTTAGTGGTGTAGTTGCAGTGTGGAAGCATATGAATAGCTGTAGATAGGAGCAGAGACTGTTGTTGAACCTTGATGTTTGTGGGTCTGATGGAGTAGTTAAGAACTTTTTCTTCTATACATAGTGGTAAAGGAAGGAGCTCTACTAGTATCAGAGAGACATTTGTAGAAACAGTTCTGCAGCACTTTGAAATTCTGATGGCAACTGTCTTTGGAGAGAGAGTAATTTACTTGCTATTGTATTTTTACTCATTACATGACCTCAGCTAGAAGCCACGTAAAGTAGCATTGGTTATATTGCCCCATTATATAGTTTTACAAGCTTTGTGATTTAGTCCCCAGGTGCATCTAGCACATTTTAGCAGCATGTAGTTTATTTTCTTGGCCTTGCCAAGATATAATCAATATGGTAACTGTATGTGAGTTTAGTATCAAGGATTACTCCCAGGTACTTTTGCCGATCTACCCATTCGATTGAGTCACCATTTAAAAAAAGCTTGGGGTATGAAAATTTGTATTTGTTGGTGAAAAGCATGGCTTTGGTCTTATAAGTACAGAACTAGAGTTTATTAAGATAGGACCATTTGGAATCTATACTCAACATTTCATTTAGCTTACTTTCCAAAAAAGCAGTGTCCCTATGCTGACACACAATGACAAGGTCGTCGGCATAGGCTTATACATTTATTGCCTTGTCACGTTTGATTTTAAGAAAGGAGTTTACCACTAGGTTCCATAAGAAAGGAGATAAAACACCACCTTGGGGGCAAGATTTAGTTAGGAGTTTTTTAACAGTGTGATCATGATAAGATAGATTTATTTTATTTATTAGGAAAATAAATCTATCTTATCATGATCACACTGTTTTGTCAAGTTTTGTCTCACATGATCACAACTTGACAAGATAGTTGGGAGAGCTTGTTGATAATGCTTGGGTGCCATCAGTTGTCAAAGGCACCTTTAATATCTAAAAATACAGCTGTGGTATAAACTTTGTTATTCAGACCTTCTATAATTTGTGTCAAGGCATAGATGACATCCTCAGCACTTCTGCTTTTTCTGAAGCCATACTGGTTNAATTTTTTTATTGCACATTCTATTGCCAAATAGAAATGGTATACAGCTGTGGTATAAACTTTGTTATTCAGACCTTCTATAATTTGTGTCAAGGCATAGATGACATCCTCAGCACTTCTGCTTTTTCTGAAGCCATACTGGTTTGGGTCTAGCCAGTGGTGCGTATTAGCATGCCACTCGAGTCGCCCAAAATGATTTTTTCAAAAACTTTACCTATTACTGGAAGAAGGCTAATTGGTCTATAATGCTTGGAGGAGTCAGTATTTTCAGAAGCTACCTGGCGATGTATAACCAGGCAGAAACTGCCTTTTGCTTTTGCTCCACAGGAAACCTCGATACCGTCGACCATATGATCTATCATTGTTCAATTTATGATCAAGATAGACTTATTCTGAAATTAGAAATCTTCATGCATGGTTTCAGGTGGCCATGTCCACTGGATAAGCTTGTTCAAAAGTCACTGTTTGATGCCTTTTACAATTATATTCAAAAAATATAGAAGAAAAGACTATTTATAATCTCTAATTTCTAGTATTACTTTTTAGTTTTCACCAAAAGCCAAATTTTCTAATTCTACATTTACTTTAAATCATTTATTTTGTTTATGTATCCTTAGTGTTATACTCCCATAGGAGTGGTGCACTTTTCTAAAAAAAAAAATACCAAAAACAAAGTGAAAAAAGCATTGAAAACATATGAGTATAATGCAAGTGGTGAGAAATAGAAATGATGTATTTACAGTTCATGTGCATTTTTTCAATGTATGCACAGTTTAAACTCTAAAGCATTGTTTGAAATCTGAGGCAAATTTTTGTCAAATTTAGCATTCAAGCTCTGAATTGTTCAAAGTCTGAGGTACCACTGTATGTAACATTCAGTAACCTCTAATTGCATTACTTTATTTTCTACACATTTTTAATTTTATGGCATCCCAAATAAATTATCCACCATATTAAGGATTTATTGAAACTAAATACAGTTTTTAGTGCATTTTATGACAAAGCTTTCAGGTCTATAAGACCAAATCATTTTAAGATAACCTTACCAGAAAAATACCAATATTAGGAAGTATAAAATAATCCATTTTCTAACATATCAAAAAATGGATATTTTAAATATTACAGATCATTGTCAAAATTTTATTAAAAGTGTAAATAGCTTTAAGGAAGAAAGACAATTTTATATCTATATAAATAAAAATGTAATGTTCGTTTGTTCCTAATAGCTAATCTCCGAAAGTTCTTCACCGATTGCTTTGAAATTTTCAAACAACGTTCCATTCGAATACGGGTGTGTTTTTATATAATATACATGTCGAAATTCCCTCCCTTCAAGTTAATAATAAAAAAAGTTATTTTTTAATGAAATCTCATAACAGATGGCGCCACACACAATTTTAACTTCGTACTAGTGTGTCTTAGTTTTTCTTAAACAAATATTTTTTGCCTGAAAAATTATGAAATATTTAGCTATAAAAGTTTAAAAATTAATTAAATCATATTTACAATTCCATATTTTTTTTGTTTTTTTGTTGACTATTGCCATATAGTNCGTACTAGTGTGTCTTAGTTTTTCTTAAACAAATATTTTTTGCCTGAAAAATTATGAAATATTTAGCTATAAAAGTTTAAAAATTAATTAAATCATATTTACAATTCCATATTTTTTTTGTTTTTTTGTTGACTATTGCCATATAGTTCAAGAGACATTTCTGAGAATGAAACTTCAGTTCAAGACATTAAACTTACAAATGTGCTCTCTTAACAACATTTTCTCACAATCCAACTATGTGGTAACAGCAGGAATACTACCGCATACATTTTAATCAGAAAAATAATAAAAATATTATCTTTAAAAATAATTCTAACAGTAATTTGATGTTTAAAGAGGAATTAATCTATATAAATAAAAATGTAATGTTCATTTGTTCAAAATCTTAACTCTCTGAAAGTTCTTCACCGGTTGCTTTGAAATTTTGACACAATGTTGCATTCAAGTTCATGCGTTTTCATATAATTTAGATGTCAAAATTCCCCCTGCGAGGAGAGGGACAGGATTAAGGCTTACCATGAAGAACTCGGCTTCTATTATACTATTTTAGATGCGGTTTTTTGCATTTTTGATTGTGTTTTAATATTATATGTCAACAGAATGTATACTAAGAAGGGATTTTTCAAAATTCCTCCCACAGGGGAAGGGTTATACATTTATAATAGATATATTTTGAGCTACAGCAACGCATAGCTGGGTCTGCTAGTTGTCAAATAAATTAAGTAAAAAAAATCTAAAAACAAATTTGTTAGAGATACCTTACAACTTGATTTTTGACAAATTTTAATTAATAAAATAATTTACCAATGTTCTGAACACAAATTGTTCATTTCAACTATCATACAGATGCTGTATTATCTCATTTCTGCTTTTTTTAAAACAATATCTGAAGCATGTGATGAATTTTTTTATTGCACATTCTATTGCCAAATAGAAATGGTTTTAAAAATATTTATGCATTTTGATAGTCTTTTTATTCTATATATAAAAATACAAATAAACTTAAAAAGTTATTTCTAATAATTTTATAATGCTCTACAACTTTCATATAAATATTTATTAAAATTAACTTCACAAGATATATTAAAATAATGAAATAGTTTCTATTAGCTCTAAGCTTATCAATATATAGTATTGATAGCTTTAGTAGATCAGAATGTATTTTCTAATATGTATCTCGTTTTGAACTTTAAGAAACTAAAATTACTTCTTTAAGTATGATTAAACAAAAAAAAATTAAAAACTTTGTTTTATTCTAAAAAAATTGTTGTATGTATGTTAGTTTTAAGGAACATGTATATGTATGTGTATATATACAGATTAGTAGTGTTGCTTGCAGTTAATGTAAGATATATTATCTAACTATGTTAAGACAAAAATTTTAAATATTTTAAATATTTATAATAGTCAAAACTTAAATTGTATCCATATGTAAACAAATAATGAATCATATTTTAAACATTCTCTACAGTACTTTATATTGTTACAACTATTTATGAAGATTAGTGAAAGGTTACACCACAAATGTTAAATATAGAATATGAAACTTTTAAATTGGGTTTTAAAACAGATAGAAAAATTTGAAAAACAGAAGACTAAATATTTTTCAGATCTGTTTTTTAACAAAAAATTTAAAAGTTTCACATTCTATATTGCTATGATAATGCTTGGGTGCCATCAGTTGTCAAAGGCACCTTTAATATCTAAAAATACAGCTGTGGTATAAACTTTGTTATTCAGACCTTCTATAATT